>NW_020955601.1:373905-516122 GCF_003031625.1 Empidonax traillii | reverse complement strand
AACGACGAGGAGCTCAACAAGCTGCTGGGCAAGGTGACGATCGCGCAGGGCGGCGTGCTGCCCAACATCCAGGCCGTGCTGCTGCCTAAGAAGACCGACAGCCACAAGGCCAAAGCCAAGTAAGCGCCGAAGAGCAACGCCCAAGAAGATTTAAACAACAGAAACCCAAAGGCTCTTTTCAGAGCCACCCACAAACTCAGAAAAAGAGTCTGAACTTCATCAACGTCTCTAAAGCGCAGTGTACATGCGCTGTGCTCACACCACCCCGCCCATGGGGCGGGGCTGTTAGCGCCGTATCAGCAGGAAAAAGCTACCAGTACATTTTTTTCCCTCCCCGCTCTAAGATAAAACTGCACTAGCACACCACCTTTCCCCGACCCATCACCCCATTCTCCCTTCCACAAAACAGCGACAAACAGCACTTCAGCTCTTTTGAGAAAGGGTGAGTGGCTCTGAAAAGAGCCGTTGGGTTTAAGTGTGAAGAAGAACCTTTTATTCCACGGAGGGCTTATTTCTTCTTGGGGGCTGCTTTCTTTACCTTCGCCGCTTTCGGCTTGGCCGCCTTCGGCTTTGCTGCTTTCAGCTTTACCACCTTTGCCTTCGCTGGGCTCTTTGCTGCTGCCACCGCTTTTTTGGGCTTGGCAGTTTTTATCGCTTTTTGGGGGCTCCTGGCTGCTTTCATGGCCGCCGGCTTCTTGGCTTTTTTGGGGCTCTTCTTCGCTGTCACCGCCTTCTTGGGCTTCTTGGCGGCGCTGGCGGGCTTCTTAGCCGCCGGCTTCTTGGGCTTAGCTGCGGGAGCCCTTTTCTTGGGAGCTTTTTCTTTTACTTCTCCAGGCTTCTTGTTGAGACGGAAAGAACCGGAGGCGCCGGTGCCCTTGGTCTGCACCAGGGTGCCTTTGCTGACGAGGCTCTTGAGCCCCAGCTTGATGCGGCTGTTGTTCTTCTCCACATCGTAGCCGCCGGCGGCCAGCGCCTTCTTGAGCGCGGCGAGGGAGAGCCCCTTGCGCTCCTTGGAGGCGGACACGGCCTCGGTGATGAGCTCGGTGACGCTGGGCCCCGCGGGCTTGCGGGCTTTGGAAGCGCCTGCCGCCTTCTTCGGCTTCTTGGCGGCGGGGGCCGGGCCGGCAGCGGGGGCGATCTCGGACATGGCACTGACACACTCCAGCGCCGGCCGCGGAGTCGCCTATTTTATAGCAGCGCAGCGGGCGCTGATTGGCTCCGGCCGCCCCGCCCCGCCCCGCCCGGCGCTCCGAGCTCCCGCTTGTGTTCCTTGGGCTCATTCCTTTACCTGTCACGAAATCGCCCCTTTTCTACATCGGTGAGGCCGATTTAGCGGCTATTTTCTGCTGTTGGTGTCTCCTCGCGAAAAAATAAGCATTTGCTTAGCTAGGGGACAAGAAATCCCGAGAGACCCTAAAAGGACCTCGAGAGAGCAAAAGTTTTGTTTTTCTTTGTAAATTAGAGATTGTCCTTTAAAGTTAAAGCGAGTCAGGAAACTCAGTCTTAATCTTTAGGAGGTTCTTTTTACATTAGATAGTAAAGCAAACAGTTAGAATTTAATTCTTTGAAATAAAAGGGTTTCGAAGAGAGTGAGGCACAAACACCAGCTATGCTGCTGCTTCTCCTACAGAGTTTTGTACCTCTGACGACTGTGAAACACTCATATAGGGATATTTCTTTCCTGTAATTCCAAACCTAAAGTTTCCAGACTTTCACACTGCTGTGCATGACATGTTGCAGAGCATATACTTTATCCACCTCAGAATGGACTACCTTCTCTGAAACACTGGCTATTGTTAACATACCAAAAGGCTCTCTAATATCAGTGGAATAATTTGGCACATGAAGACCAAAGATTGAAAGATTTTTGTCTAACCACAGAGCTTCATGTAAGTCTTTGGCACAAGAAGAAAAAACACTCTAAATAAAGCACACAAGTCTAAATCTGTAAAATCTGTTCATATGATTCACTAACAGGGAAAAAAAAATTGGCAGAAGTTGAATCTGCAAAAGATTTGAAAGCACCATTTTATTCATATTTTCATCCCAAGCTGGAAAGAAAAATCGCATTTTTTGCCAGGTTCCAGATCAAATCACAGCAGTTTCTGTACATAAACGCTTTGGCTGCAGCACAAAGTGATGCAAAGCTCTTTATCCATGATGAGGTGACTACTCTATTAGCACGCATACCTTCATATCAGCTAAAACTATGAATATATTTTTGTGTCTCTGTCAGGAGCTCCCAATTTATTTACCATGAAATTTAATGGCCATCAGATAGCTTAGCACTGTCAGATTGCTGATCTTGTACCTGATGTAGACAAACTGCACTGGCACAGTTCAGGTGTGATGCCAAGCAGGTCCCTGAATAAAATGCAGAATCTGTAAGTGGAAAAATATCATCTCACTCCTCTTTCTCATTCCACCACCGGGCAGTAAAATGAACCTCTTCTCTTGACGATTTTGGAAGACCATGAGTTCACAAAGTCCCATTCAAAAAAAAACCTCAATCAGCACTTTGACCTTTTCTTTTATAGTTATGGTTAAGAAGGACTTTAGGAAAATAGATACATTTTTCTCTCTCACTTATGTTTTCTTTCTAACTCTTCCTTTCCATTGAAGTCCCCTAGCTGAGAAGGTATGACTGAGGCAGAGTGTGAATAAGACAACA
This sequence comes from Empidonax traillii, assembly GCF_003031625.1. Classification (NCBI taxonomy): domain Eukaryota; kingdom Metazoa; phylum Chordata; class Aves; order Passeriformes; family Tyrannidae; genus Empidonax; species Empidonax traillii. The sequence continues at coordinate 513,451 of NW_020955601.1, read as the reverse complement.
AATTCAGCAAATCTGGATCTGAGCTTTCAAAGCATGTTGTAAGTGGGATGAGCAAGGTTGACTGGGAATATTATAAAGACAAGAGACGTGACTGTATCACATTTATTCCCTGTAGTAGTAGGGGGCATAAAGAACTGAATAGTGAAATTATTAACATCCCCTAAAATTTCCAGAAATCAGGTGGATGAGTGTATGTGTGCTCCTTCCCATCGAGGTCTGGTAAAATCCATGATGGCCTTTAAAAACTAAACTTACTACAGTGTGTCTAAGATGCAGCTTTTTATACTCCCCAACTCTTCTCAATTACCAGTGCCAATATTTGTGTTGGGACAGAAGTTTTTGCACTTCAGAATAAAAAAAATTCCCCCATTCTATGTAACTTCTACTTTACAAGGCTAATAATGCATCACAATAGCACACTTTCCTCCAACCTGTGACTTGATAGTCTCAGGACTGTTCTCCTTATACACACATAGTCAGCTGGAGTACAGCTTTATGTTTAAATCCAATGTAGCAGTGACAACTACAACACCAACCATCTCCAGAGGAAAAACTCTCAGTGTATGCCAGAGCAACATTGCAGCACATCATTGTAGTTCTTGTCTCACTCCACTTTTGTGTTTATCATTCTGTATCAAATACTACGTAGCCATTTTGCAACTTGATGCTGGTTTTTTGTAATTATTTTAGGGGCTTCTACTTATCTGATTTTCTACATATGCGTTTACTCCATTGTTTGCTTTCCATTTCACATACTTGCAGTCAAGTCATGTTTATTAGGGGGAGGATGCAGAAGTATTAGAGAAAAATCAAGGCATACAGGGAGATCTGAATACAGTGTCACCTCATTCAGCAGTGAATATACAAGGACTGTAGTTTATGGTTCACTCTCGTCCCCCAAATACTTCTATTATTTGTGTGATTACCAACACCAAAACCTGAAGTTACGCATCAGAGGTCATTCCTCTAGTCATGATCAAGCTTACCTAAGATACATGGAAATAGTAAATGTTTCCCTGCAATGCAGATACTAAAAAAAAAAAAAAAAACAGATAGGGAGGATGTTTGCTGGGAGAGATTCTCCCTTCCTCTTATGCATTTGCCATCGCAATTACAGCAAGCTTTGCTACCTCACCTTAGAAGAGGTGGACACCAAGAACCACAGGATCTCAGTGGTATTTCAGGCTGTCAATCTCTGCATGCACTGTTAGTATAGACAGAGATATCTGGTCAAACAAAAATCTGTCCTCAAATCCTACAAAACAATTTTTTGCAGCTGCTATCAATTAGATAAAGACCAGATCTGAAAGCTCCCTTAGACAACTTCCCAGACAGCATGAAAAGTATAGATTATTAAAACCAGTAACATACGCCTACTAACTTGCAAAAAGATATTGTACCAAACATAATGTCTGAAAGGCAGCAAGCAATTTTTGCAAGATTAGGGTACCTTCTTGATTATTGCATATCTCTTTTGTGCTACTTAACCTGGCTCTAGGGGACAAAGCATAGCATCCACCACAGATGACATTGCAAGACTTAGGAGGAGCACCTTACAGAATTTCTGTATTCAGCTGTTTATTCTCATACTGATGAAAATTCTTCTTGAACTTTATCTCCTATTCCTACCCTTCCTTATGACTTTTCCTGAATAACTGCACTGCAGTTATTCATTTCATATCACAACACTTTTCCCAAACTTGTAAAACCCATTTTGGAAACAGGAGAACCGACAGCCACTTATTCAAAATTCTCAAAAATACAGTTACTTGAATCCTCCAGTTTTTGTCTGATTCATGTTTTCTCCCCTTCTCCTGCTGAGGCCCAGCTATATGTGTTAACTCTCACCATTTCCTGTCAGCAGAAAAATGGTTCAGAGATGATTCATCTAATTTCATATGGAAAAACCCAAACCTGTTCAAAAGGCAATGAAATTTTTTGCTCATTTTAACTTTTAATTTGCCACAAACCTTAGCTCCCTCCCTCCAACCAGGCAAGGACAGGATGTCAGTCTGCAGGTGGGACCAAGGTCAGGCCTGGTCAGGGGCTCAGTCCTGGTCAGGGGCTCAGTCCCAAGCCTTGGACAGCTCCCTGGTGCAGTGGTGCCATGGCTGGGCAGGGCTATAGGGAGCACAGCAAGAGATTTTTGAGTTGCCTGGAGCTTCATGCTGATAATCAGTGGCCCTGGATCCAAACTTATGTAATTTTTGAGTATACATCAGGAAATGCGTCAGCCTCCATATGCTTCCTGAAATATAAAAGGTAGTGAGAAGTAGGTGGCCTGATTATCAATGCCCACTTCCAATCTACTCTGCTAAAGAGGAAAAGACTCCTGCTGAGGAAAAGATTTTAGGGAAAGAGACTACTATTTTCTAGACTCCTTCATGATCACTCACTGTGAGAAGACCTGCCTACAGAATGGTTGAAGAAGGAAGTGTTTCAGGTGCAATGTTTGGTCTGTACTGTGGCTAAAAGAAGAAGGATGCTCATCTCCAGACATCACTCTAAAGAGGCACAGTTTTGCTTTTTGAGACCTAATCCATCTCCCTGACTATACTGTGTTCAAGTAAGGTCTGATAATTAAGAGGACGTATCTACCCTTTCAGCCCAGTTCCAGTTCTCCAAGTCTGCAGAGTTGCTTCAAGTGGGAAAACATTTTTCTAGAGCTATACCAGTTCACTATAAAATGTTGTCATCTGATCTGAACAAACACTTGATCTCTGATGTGCTGCAAATGTAAAACAATACCCAGCCTGGAGGGGCCCCCTAGGATACTACAAGAGATGCTAGTCCCCTGGATTTATCTCAAAATATGTTCTAGGTATCAAGATTGCAGTTGGTCCTTAAAGGCAGAGTTCACAAACACTCCCCAAAGCAAATTTGTCAGTTCAGAGCCTTGATCCAGGCTGGACATAAAGGCCATCCCAACAGCCAATATCTCCTACCAATACTGAGTTTGGAATGAATGTAAGCAGTGATAACCATATGACAAATGTTTGGGAGATACAGAAGGCCACACTGCAGCTCTGCTGCCTCTCATGTTAACTTACTGCAACGTTTCTCAGCTTCAGTGAGGCCTAGGACTATGAATAACAATTAAAAGGCTCCAACTGGAGTGATGTGATTTATAGATCAAGATTGCAATTTATCTATTTTAATTATTCACCCCACCCCAAGCTGTAAGGGAAAGCACAGATTAAGATGATACTTAGTGGACATCAACCTCATATTGCATTTGTGTTGATATTCACTGAGACAAAAGCTTCTCTAAACAAACAACTGCACCAGTGTTTTGGCCAGTCATATTCTCAGTGAACTCCATCATCTCACTGCTTATCCCTTTTTCCATGTCATTTAGGAACTTTGTAAAGAGCACAGTTCCTAGTGTAAACCTTTGCAGAACTCCCTGGTGACCTTCCTCTATTTAGTCCTAAGCTTTTTTCAACCTTCTATCAATAACTATCCATGCTAGATTTTCCCTTTCAACTTGCTGATGCTAACTTTTCTTTAAGGTCTTTTCAGAGAGGCTTTTTCAAAAGTCTTTGGAAATCCAGGCAGGTCACATCAAGCAGATCACCCTTCCCCAAGTCAACTTCATCAAAAACCCTCCAACCTCGTAAGGCAGGATGTCTCTTTGCATGCTGGAACTATGTTGCCACTATTGAAAAGTCTGTATTTATCCAGCAGGTTGTTCTGACCCTTATTTTAGCTCAAACAGTGTGTCTGGCTCAGCCCAGAGGCTTAAAGACCAAGACACCCATGGTCTGACAGACTCTCAGATAGGTTTTTTTCCTGCTGTTGGGACAGATGAAATATTTAGTACTAGTTCTAATTTTTAATTAGCCGATCTTCTAATCCCTTTTTGGACAGTTCAGTTACATTTTTATGCTTAATATTCTAGGATTTATGTTATTTTCTGTTTTCTTTAGTCAGACACATAGGTAGCTTTTTTAATAAGCTTTCTGTTTCTCAACCCTCCCTCCTGTTATCAGTGTTAGCATCTCTCCCTTTTTCAGGCCTTTCTGGGATGGGTAGTAGCAGGTGTTCCTAGCATGGTAATTTCAGCCATCTCCACCCATCTATGAGTATTCAATTCTTCCAGCTGTTCCTTTGAGTTTCTTTTTAACATGTTCAAGGTTTCCAAAATGCTACTATATCAACAAAATGTGCCAGTGCTCCTGTCTTTCTTTCTGGGCTTTAAGCTCTGATATTGAGGCAATCACAGCACTGATTTGGTTCTCTGGTCTTCTCTTTGAATGCTAACCCTCCTATTTTATGCTATCCACTGATGCATCCTTCTCTATAGGTTACACAGTTTGCTGTGTCTTGTCCTTGAGGACACTGTCCTGAAAAATGGCACCACTGGTTGCCTTTCTCCCACTCCTCAGTTACAAAACTCACTGTCAAACTCCTATAGGCTCATAGCCAGATCAGCCCATTTCTTTTTGGATCCAGATTAGATCCATCCCTCCTGTGGAGTGCTCTGTAGTACAGAAGTGTTCCCAAATCTTTCTGAAGCTTTGCTCTCATCCACGTTGTGAAACCACCATCCACATCCACTGCTGGTTGCAAGCAGCATACCAGGAACTTTTCAGCAGCAGAGGAGCACAGACATTCCAGTTTTCATTTTCTTCCCCAGGAGCTTACACATCTAGACTCAATAGCCAGGACTCTCTTTACTGATTGTATCTGGGATAGGTTAGGAAAAAAAAAAAAAAAAAAAAAAAAAAAAGGGGGGAACAAAACAAAATAAACAAACAAAAACCCCAACAACAAAAACCCAAAACAAAACCAGAGAAGGAAATACTTCCCCCCCCCTTTTTTTTTGTTTTCTTTCTTTCTTTGTTTTTGGGATGAGCTGGTTTGGGGTTTTTTTTTATTACTGGACTGGTAAAAAGAGGCATTACCTGCTGTTTTCAAGGGCTGCACTTGATCAGATGCTACCAGAAGAGTTTACCACAATTCCAAGTATTTGTACCTCTAAAAATCAGACCATTTTTAGAAATTATTTTTTAAAACTGCATGTGTTTGCAAACCACAGGGTCACATCACCATTGCATGCCCTTGTGGCTTCTGCCAGTCACGCGGGGAGTATCTGCAGGTGCAGGGAAGTACGTTCTCTCCCAAGTTTCCTTTCCTCCCTTCCATGTCCCGATCATTTGTTCATGAGGGTACAGGAAGCAGGCTGAATCCACCCAGGCCAAGAGCATCTGCTGACATCCCTATAGTCTCGTGAAATGCTTCAGGGACACCAGGCAGCTGAGCGCTCAGGCACCAACTCACATCTGAATCAGGAGCACAGGAGAAACACCAAGCTCCTGTCCCCATCATCTCCTGGCTCTGCAGCTGGCCAGCTTCTACCCTTCTGGAAGCACAGGTTTCCAGACCCCTGGGAGTGGGGACTTGCTCCTGACAGATCTCCCATTAACAGATTTAGTACTGCGAAGATGTCCTTAACTCGCTCATGAGACTATCACTCCCTCTTTATAAATTTCCCTTCAAAGAGTTTTATATTATTGACAGCTATTCTTTCTGACCAGATGTTGGCAGTGTGTAAAAAATAAGTCCTGGGGCCCTCACACCAGGTTGTGCCTTAATGTTATTGCTAGCAAAGATACAAAAAGATCTATCTGCCTTTAGTGAGGAAGCATGTTCTCTTCTCCGTCTGTCTAAGCACACTGGTAATAAGTCAAAATGTTTCTGATTATACTTCCCAGCCCTAGTGGTTACCAAGAGGAATCACTTTGCAGCCATCGTATTTTGAGAATGGAAGACCTGGCATGAAAATAAAAGTCCTGGATTGACAACAGTAGTAACAATCTGGTTTGGTTTTTTTTTTCTTTGGTTCAGATTCAGCCATTTAAAACTGAATCTTAGTCTCCCTTGGCCTAGAAAAAAGTGTTAGAACTGTGATGCAGTGACGTTATCCATAACATTCTTTCCTTGCATTCCAAAGTGCAGCTCTGTAAACCCCTATGTCTACTCTGTACATGTGCTGAGAATGTGACTGACAAATTGTCACTCACGAAAATGAGGGGGGACTACCTTCTGCACACCTCTCAGTGCAGCACTGCCAAACCCGTGGACTTTCCTTTCCCTGGTCCCACACAGCTATCATGAAGGTAACTCTGCGAAAGGAGTACATTAGTTGAAAATAGGCAAGAGAAGATACTTCTTTATACCATGAATAACTGTGAACTTCTGGACTTTCTGTCCCAGGAGACAGTGGAGGAAGCTGGTATCAGCAGGGACAAAAGGGACTGGAAAAATCCATGGGCAAGAACGGCCCGTTATCGAAGGGGGCCAGCAGGGATGTTCCACTGCCACACACAGTCTTCCACAACAGCATCTCCTGCTAGCACTGCTGGACAACAAGGGCTGGTTTAAGTGACCATCTCTGGGCCAGAGCAGCCCAAATATCAGTGGGACAGGATACGTGAAATTGGAACATGAACTTAAAAAACCTGTGGGACATTGGATGAGTCAGGAGAGGGATAAAGAAGTGCTGTCTATAATAAGTCATGTATTATAGAGCAGGTGCATGGAAGAGATGGACTGAACCAGCCTTTGGGATGGCTGTTTCTTCTCCTGGCTCTAGAGGGAGCTTCAGAATATGAATAAACTCACTGTGTGTGAACCTCTAAAGAGGGCTGAATTTAGGTGAGATGAATCCCGATCTGAAGTTGAAGGTAACAGATTTTAACTTTTCCTGGGCTTCTTTAGGCCATTGTGTGTCTGTCATGTTTCTATGTTGCCGGATGGGAGGGTTAATCAATGTAATGAATTTTGTAATTTTGTTTTCTTCACAGTGTGTTTTTTTATTTGGAACGTTTCCTGCTGAACTTTAATCCTGAAAGAATAACAATATGAAAGTAACAATAATTAAAAAACAAACAAACAAACAACAACAGAACAGCCAAACCACACACACACACACTCTCTCACACAAAACCAGGTCTTGCAAGTGTGTTTGTTAAAGGAGACTTGAAAAACTTTAAGGACTCCAGGAGCCGGTCTTTCATCACCGCCTAAACCTTTCATCCTTCTGGTGACCTTCCTCAAATGTAGCACCAGTTTCTATAAGTACTGTGGATAAATTGTCTTATTTCATGAGGAATGAATGGAACGATGACAAATGACTGTGACCATTCCAGGATAAGTCAAACCCCATTCATGAAATTTGTGCGGTTTGAGTTGAATATTCCCAACACAAAGTCAGCATCATGGTAAAACTGGTATGGAATGGACATGCAGACCTGCAGTGTAGCCACCATCTATCCAAATCACTCCATCTCCATTACCTAAATTTGATTACAAGTTCTCTTATCTAAGTTATTATTACATTTACAAATGCCCATGTATTGTTAAGAATATTAGGTATCCCTCTTGACTAGTTGCAAATGATGTACAATAGAACAGTTCACTAATTCCAAGAAGCAAGAGAAGAATTAAAATTAAGTAAAAACTCAGATTCTAAAACCATATTATTTTTCTTTTAAATATTTAAAAATAACTACTACAGCTCATTAAAATAGTAAAATAAGTTAAGTTTTCTTTATAAAATTTATTTCAGACAATGCTAGTGCACTGAGAATCCATATTATCTCATTATTTTTAGGTTTTATTTTTTTACATTCTTGGTTCAGTATCAGAGCAGGTGGGTTTTTTTAGCACATTTGAAATTGCATCACCCAGTGACTGCCCAGGTAGCTGGTAGGGAAAGGCACAGGGATGTGGGGTGAAGCCAGTCACTGCAGCTTTCTGGCCTTGGCCAGTGACAGGTGTAGAGATGGGATCAGGAATTTTCCACTGTGCAAATATCAGATGATGCCAAATCCAATTTTCTTGAAAAAGGTACGTTTTCCTAGCCCTTCTCTTCACCACAGACAATTAGTGAATTGTTGCTTGGTGCCTTCAAGTTTAGAGTTTTTCTAGGTGCCCCCAAAGCTGACACTTGTTACCTCACCAACAGCCATATCAGAGGAACTGAGAACAAGAACTCAGGAGCAAGAGATAGCAGGAATGCCTCTGTTAGAGATCAATAACCTGAACAGCAACGTGCCACTGGTAAGAGCCAAATAGAGGAGCCAGGTAAAAACTTGGTCCTGTGCTGCCTGATGGAAACACAGACATCCTCATTTCCTAGCTAATAAATGCTACATCTACCCACTAACCTCTTCTCTCAAGGTTTCCAAGATCAGTTTTGGGGATTTACACCTGAGTCTTTCCAGCCCATTTGTTTTCTTGGTAAAGACATGGTTTTGGTGGCATGCTTCCAAGCTGAGCTGCTTTTCTTTCCTGTTCAAATCAGGGTCCTGTGGGCACTGCCCAGATCCCCCAGTGTGAGAGACAGAAATGCCACCAAAGGCTCCCACACCAGTAGCTCATCCTCCTGCACCAGAGGACATCAACACCCCTCTGGCAGAAGGAAGACTGCAGAGCAGTACATGAAACCAGTTTGGCTAAACACTGCAAGATTCAAACTTAGCAAAGGGGAATAAGAAACCACAGACATGTGTGGTTTGTGTTCAGTTGCAGGACACAGGGATCATTCTAGCCTAGATCCCTACAGAAATGAGGGTTACAGAGCAGGGCTATTGGTAGTTTTGTCAGACAGTATCTTTTGAGCTTCCTAGGCAATCTCAGCCAGAATTTGACAAAGCAGCCAAGGTTTCAAAGACACTGACTTCTTGCAAGTTTCATGAACATAAATAGTTTAGTAGGTGAGAAGAATCCAGACTTTTTCTTTCAAGAGAAATATTGCAGTGTGAACTCAGTCATCAAGAAGTCCACAGGAAAAAAGACACAAGAAACCAGGCTACCTGTTTTCTACTTTTCACCAGTCTACAAGGTTTCTTTGCAACTCTGAAAATATGGTAATGATTCTCTATTTTCTGTAGTCCTTGAGGGAATGGGTAGTCAGACTTGCTCATTGTGATGCTGTTGCTGCCACTGCTAAGACACTGAACAGAGAAAAGTCCTCCAGCAGCACTGGTCTCAGTGAAACCTGCATATGGTTGCACTGAGTTATGTCAGCTATGCCACAGGCAAGGCTGGAGGCATGTGGGCTGAGTGGGAAGCTGTGTATCAGAGAAAGAGAGTCTTATGCCGCCATATAGCCTGCACTGAAACATGTGATTAAAGGTGACAAATGGCAGCATAAGCTGGTCAGTTTAAGTGCATTGCAGAAATTCACTCTCCATGTCCAAATAAATACTTGATCTCTGCAAACACTGCTGGCAGTGTTTTGACAAGGCAATTTAGGATAGTATTTTGTTACATGAATGCCTGCTCACAAAGCAGGCACAGTCAATGCACTTGACTAATTTCTACTTTAACGGAACTAGCAAGAGATGTTCTGATCCCATAGGTTTTTTTGTTCCCCCCACCCTGTTCTGCTCTTCGTAGCTTTCTTCAAACCCAGCTGAAATCCCACATACACCAGTGACCAGACCCCAGAGCAGCCTGTCTCATTCTGGAATGCTTTCAAAAAATTAATTTGGATCAGCTGGTGAGGTTACTAAAAGCTGATCCAGCCCTTTTAGCTACAATTTGCTTTCTTTGTTTTAGTTTCGGCCTATTCAAATTTCCACTGAATCTGAATTAATATATTGCTGTGAAGAGTTAAAATTTGTCTTTGATTCATTTGAAAAAGAAAATAAAAGAAAGACAGCTTTTAGCTCCAGGATGCAGCAGTAAAGTTGAAAGTACCAACAATGACAGACATCCCCTGTTAAAAAGATGGTATTTAAATGTAAATTTACTCACATTTTCTCAATTATTTGATCAAAATAATGTTAATAAAAGAAGTGCATATTTGAAACTCCAGCTTCAAATGTTTCACATTTGCATTCAAATGTTACATCGCAGTTGCTCCAAACAGCTTCAGCTCAAACACTTCTGCAATGTATCCCTCCTGCTGGAGAGAACAGGAGCATAAAGACCAGTCCTTTCTGCCAAAATCCACTGAAAGGAAAAGAGCTGAGGCAATAAAACATCCTTCCTTCCCTTTTCTGGTCACCTGCTCCCACAAAATACCCTCATGCATTTCAAGAGGATGTGGCTAGATGGGAAAGGGTGGAGCAGAGGTACAAATTTTGGCCAGAGGTGTCAAACACCTCCTGTGCCCCTTCCACCATCAAGTCCAATGCTTCACAGGTCAAGAACAAAGACAGCAGCAGCAGAGGGGCTGGGTGACAGCGTACAATAGGCAGAATGGTGAGGCTTCCACCGGTTTGCAGGACTGCACAGTGAAGGTCAGACCTACCCCACAGGTAGATTCACTCCATGCAGGCCCTTGGGACTACTGGTGACTCAGCAGATGTTCTCACATCTGGGCAAGTGTACTAACGGCACTAAAAGCCTTTCAGTCCTTGGGAGGTGCTCAGAGAAGATGTTTCTTTCCCATCCTGCTCCCATTCCCACCTGCTCACCTTTGCTGGAGCAGGTCTAATTATCAGTGGGAGAGAAGACCAGCACTCTCACCAAAGGGATGTTCATGAGTGTCAGCAGGGGTGGGAACAGATCACGAAGTACTGTAGTAGGGCAACTCCTTAGGAAATAAATTTTCTTATTATATTATGTTTCTTTTTTAAAATGAATTTGATATCTGTAGCTCCTCATGTGAAACCCATAGTTTCTGGGTATGCACCTCATTGTAGGGGGGGATTACGGGTAAACATTCTCTTTAGATGGTGAAGGAGCCCAGGGATGATTCCTATGAGAAACCATCCTAGGCTGAGACCAATGTCTTGTCTTGACTGAGGTGCAGATCTTTCAGTGGGCAGGAAACTCTGTGAGGGAATACACTAAAAAAATGAATCGTCTCTTCTCCACTCCAGTCAGATCCTTGTCCACACATTGAGCATCACAGGGGTTTCTGACAACATTTTGCAGATGAGCACATTGAAAAAAGAGCACTGGGAAAGGAAGGAGAGGATCCAAAACTGTCATCATCTTGGGCTCCTTCTAGACCTTGTTTTTTCCTTTTTCTTCATTATTTCATTTTTACCAAAACTCACTGTCCTAACAAGGACATATCTGCAGGCACAAGTTCTAATGAAGAGGCAGTTACATTAAAAAAAAAAAAACCTATTCTATTTGGGAATGTGTGAAAGAACTCTCATGTCTATCAACTGCAAACCCTTGCCAAGGCAGATGGGCTCCAATTCAAGCATACGCTTGCTAAAACAAAGGGCAGGGCTAAAGTACAGCTTCCTTCAGTGTCAAACTCACCTTCCTGTTAACGTGCAGTAGGTACAAATTGTAACAGACCAATACTGCATATTTAAGCACCTTCAAAACAATGTTTTCTTTTTTCATGTCAGTGACAGGTTGAAGTTATTCTCCAATGTTATTTATTTTTTCAGTCACGTCTCATCTCCTGCAGGTTCTCCCTGACAAAATACTTGACATACTGTTTCACAGTAATTTTAAAATAATAACAAAGCAAGATGCCATTGAAATAAATAATCCCAGCTTTCTCTTCTCCCTGCCTGTTGTCTCTCAGTTCTTGTCCCTTTTTAAGGTCAGCTCCACGTACGCATCTCACAAATTCAACAGTAAGCCCTCACCACTGAGTGACAGCTAGATAGCTTTCAGATTAGAGAGGTCAGGGGAACCCGAGCACACAGCCAGAGGTTCCCTGTCAGCAACAGTCCTGAAGAGTAAGAATCCACCAAATAAGAAAGTAGATGTCCCATCTTCAAGCACAAATGAAATGTCCCCAGCACCACAGTCCCTCAGCACCACAGGCCCCGTGTCAAGAAAGACACATGCCACTTTGGTCTAAGCAGGGCTGCACCCCTTAGTTCCATCCAAAAAGCTTTTCTTCCTTGTTCCACCCAAAAACATTTCTTTGATTAAAATTGACCCTATGGTTAAGAAATAGAGCAAAACCACAGGGACATCACTCCTTTTGTGGGGTGCTGCATGCTTTTGTCTTCTGAGAAGGGGAAGGGATGGGAATTCAGAGCAACAGTCTTTTTGTGGAGCTGCTTCCCTTTTATGGAGTGACGGCTGTGCTCCAACCAGTCACACACACAGTTGTCTCAAAGAGCTTGGATTTTAAAAGTACACTGGCCTTGAATGGAGTAGCTGGCTGGCTGATAGCCCCACTGGTTCTAGACATGTGGTGGGGGGAAACTTCAGTCATCAAGCAATTGGCGGCTCCAGCACAGAGTAAAGTCAGTTGCTATTTCGGGGAGAGGAAAGGCAACTGCTCCCTGCAGGGAATGACTGCACTAGCTCAGTGCCACGAATAGGCTGAGATTTCTTTTTTTTTTTTTTCCCCTTACACTTCAGGAAAAGCGAACACACAATGTTCATTCGCAGCGATCATTTCCTGAACATGATGTGTGCTTGCTGTCCTGCAGGTCACTTTCCAGTGTGTCACATCCTTCTGCACAAGGGAGAACAGGAAATGGCAAACTCCCAGTATGAGGCAAAGCATTCCCATCGCAGCAATTGGTCCACAGGAGCTATAAATTGGTCTCCTCCAGAAACAGATCAAAATTTGTCTTTTGGGAAGTCAGCTGGAAACTGAAGGTAAGTTTGAACCAGTAATTTTTGAAGTATCTCCAAGTACTGTATTAGGAAAGCGTTTGCAGGTTTTGAACTAATATATAGCTTTACTGTTGGGGAGATTTTTCTCTAAGAGTTGTAGTTGGATTTGTTTTCCTTTGTACTGGCATAAATTAGTGTATTCAAAAGATATGCATCACTACATGGTTTATGCTATATATGTTGAATGACTGTTCTACTAACGCAGTGAGATGGTCGCTGTTGTTACCTGAGAGAGCTCTTAGCAATTAAATTTTCAGAACAAATTGTTGAGAGGCTACAGGAATTTATATATTTAATGATCATCATATTGTCGTGTTGTTATGTTATTGGTGATACACTCATTGTTCATTTTATTGCTGGTATCCATTTAAACTGGAGTTAGTCATGCTTTCAGCTTTCTCTCTTACTGTGTGTAAAAATAATAGGATACTACCCCCACCTAAGAAAAGCACAACGTACTAAGTGATTCAAAGGGCCCAGTGATACCAAGAGAGATTGGGGTCATTTTCTGAAGGGCATGGGGGAAAGCTTTAAAGGATTCTGTGTGAGATGGATTAGGATAAGCAAGTAGAAGGGTGAAAAATTGCAGTGAGAATTATTTACTTATACACTTCAGGATGGAAAGACTACTTATGGCACAAAGTTTTTTCCTCCTGAAGCACTGGAATTCTGAAGAATGAAGCCCCAAGGATCCAAAATACATAGTATAACTTCGTGAGGGACCAGATACCTCCAATTCACACAGTACAGAAGAATTAGAAGTGAAAAAGTGACTGCAGCAATGAACAGTTTTGCTTAGTTGGCTCTGAGACAGGGCCCTTCTGCTACAGAAAGTTCTTTTGGTTATGAGGGTGTTACGGACTGCAAACAGCTTTTTAGTCCTATGGCTAGACCTTGCAAGGTGCAGAGGCAGCATAGCTGTGTGCACAATGCAGTGTTGTGAAGCACAGAAGTTCTGCTCCAACCAGACAACTGGTGGTGCTACATCACTCCTGTTGACTCCCTTTGTCTCAGTTTCCCTGAAAACAGGGTTAAGGATGCTAGCTTCCTTTGTAAAGCATTTTGCAGTCCTAAAGAAACCTGAAAATGCTTATGGGAACATTTCTTTCTGTCCTTGTGACAAAGAACAGAGACTGTAAACAGATACCACCTAGCACAGAAATCCTTCACCTTCTAGAAGGCAAGACAATCTCCTGCTGTCTTGCCAGTGGAGGTTTGCCATAGCCAGGAGTTTTCAAGCCTTTTCTATTCACAGGCCCCTGCATTTCCCATTCCCCCATCCCCAAGGGAGTGTACACTAAAAATGGGCCTGCTTTTCTGATGTGCTCTTCATGAACCTTTTAAACAAGGCCCATAGGCCTCTCTGTCACTGGAGATCCATGATCACACATTGGACTAAGCACCAGGGAACAATGGTTCCCATAGTTGTCCAGACCCTGACGCCAGGTTACAATAGAAAAAAAAAAAAAAAAGGCAGGACCTTGAGTTATTTAGGCTTAAAGAAAGGAAGGATGTTCACAATACCCATCCAAGGCATCAGTGAGCTGCTTACCTCTGATATGGAAAAGCCAGACCTTGACTCCACTCAGTAACTTCCCTCTGTCCTCCTTTAATGGGAAATCACCCCTAAATAAAAAAGTGGGATGGTGGATTTTACCTCCTTAGAGCCTGACCATTCTTGTAAAAGATGCCTTTGTATATTGCAGATCCTCTGAATCCCATCACTGGGGCAACACATTAGTTCTGGCAGCATCACTACTCCAGGCACTGAGTCGCTTAGTCTCAAGGGAATTTCAGTCCCCAGGGTTGGAATAGACGTTATGTGTTTTCACAGAGGTAGTGGCAATAACATCTCTGCGTCCAGCCCTTAAGATATTTTAGTCTTTGCAGGGAGCAAGAAAAACATGTAAAAGTTTCTCTGTCTGAAAGTTACAATGGAATGTGTAATTAAATGTGCATGTGCATATGGGTACGTGTGTGTACGTGAGTGTGCATGTGCGTGCAGACAGAAAACCTTTCTTTTAGCTGGGTGAAGCAACAAAGATTTGGCTGGATGCCATCCCTGAAATGATAGTCCAGACTGAGCATGTCTCGTGGGGTTTTTTGGACAAAAGTCACAACCCAGACTTCTTTTTTTCTGGACAGAAGCCATGGAGAGAAACAGTGCTGCCTTTCCGCAAGTGCAAGACCCCACACACCACTTCCACACAGCACTGCTGGATCAGAGGAGGAGGCTGCGTGGCCAAATTGCTCACCTTCACAAGGCAGCTCGTAAACTCAACAAGCTCCGCAAGAGGTCCCTGATTGCCAATGTCAGTGGGAGCACCCTGACTGCCGCAGGAGCTGTCACAGCCATCCTGGGGCTGTCCCTGAGCCCAGTGACGCTGGGAGCCTCTCTCCTGGCATCAGCTGTGGGTCTGGGCCTGGCCACTGCTGGGGGGGCTGTCAGCATCACATCCGACCTCTCCCTAGTGCTCTGCAATTCCCGGGAGGTGAAGAAGGTGCAGGAAATTGCAATGACTTGTCGGAAACAGATGAGGGAAATCCTTGGTTGCCTGGAGTTCCTTCGCCGGGGGCAGGGCCCGGGAGACCCTACACTGTGCCAGTCAGAGAAGAGGGCCTCCATCTCGCTGTACAACTCCGTCTGCTTCATGGTCTTCTGTGGCTCCCACAGCTTCCTCGTGCCAGAATACACAAAGGAGGTCACAAAAGTAAGCCAGGCTGTGCTGAAGGCCAAAATCCAGAAGCTGGCTGCCAACCTCGAGACCTGCACTAGGGCAATGGATGAAGTCTGTGACCTTCTTGAGTCCAGAACAGAGATTTCCCCATGCATGAGGGGACTCAACTTGGGTGCTAAAACCACTGCTGAGATCCTGAGACCATCCAGCTGAAACAGTATTTGGCTCATACTAAAAATGGGTTTGGAGGCATTACATTACTAATTGTGACCATTAGCACTGCTACCTGTTGCTATGGTAAAATTTGTGGTGCTGATGCACACAGGTGCACACATCTTGCGTGCTTTATCTATGTCTGAACACAAACTCCTTCCTGATAGGAAGCTAAGGTTTACACACACACACACACCACCAACTGACAGTAGACACCTGAATCAGGCTGGAGGTTATGATGGACACATGGACTATGATGGACACAGCAGCAGATCTCAGAAGCTGAAGGCTGGGGTAGGTGGATGTTCCTCACACCCATGTTTCCCCAGCCATCTGCCCAGCTCTGCTTCCCCAAAGCAGCAAAAAGAAGTGGGTCAGGAGGCTGATGAAATACCTGGTGCTGACTGAATTGTCTGTAAACAAGTTATGAATCCATGAGTGGTACAAGGACTGGGGTACCCTAAAAAAGCCAGCAGCTGCCAATTTCCTATAGAATACAGTCCCATTACCAAGGTACATCTGGAAAGGCTGTAGGAAGAAGCAGCTCCAGATATGACAGACTGTATGGATGGTTCATCACCCTAGGGTGAAATAGCAGGGCCAGAATTAGTTATCCATTTTGAAGAAACCTCTCCAGACTGCAAATTGTGATGTTTGTGTTCTATTTATTTACACAGTATTATTTTAAGGTTTTTATATTGTATTTAAGGGTGTATATAGTTCTTTCTTTAAAAGGGACGTCTCTGCTCCAAAGGAAAGCAGTTCTTAGAGTGAAAGCAAGTCTGTGGCATGTGAGAGCAAGTTATCTGCTACTTGGCTGTGAGGGAGGGCAAGTCCCTGTAGGAAAAGGAAAGCAAGACCTCAGTGGTGATAGTTAAAAAATAGGTGAAACATGATCAACTGGTGGCAGCAGATCTGAGGAACAGAAAGAAAAACAGGTCAGTGACCCTGGGATCAGAGTCTGCCTTAGGACATGGGTAGAAGAAAGCAGTTACAACTCTTGCAGCAGGAAGGGAAGCGTGGGTTGATGTTACTGGTCTGAGCTGGAGCCCAGCTGTGATGGGAGCACATCAGAGAGGAGGAGGTGTCAGTCTCCATGCAGTCAAGCAGCCAGTGAGACCCACAGTGGATTATCTGTGAGGAAGGAGGCAGCACTCATGGAGAACTACACATACTCCTAGCAATGCTTCCCAGGGAAGGCTTCATGTTAGAGAAATATATACTGGTACTAATATTCAAGAGGGGTACAGAGGAGTAGTGGCAGAGCAGGAGCAGGAACAAGGAATGGGACCCTGTTTTAAGTGACTGTTCCACTAAATATGCCCTTTGTGATTTTTGACCCCTCAGTATCTCAGTTCCCTCTTTAAAAATGGGGATAGTAGCACTTCCCTACCTCACAAAAATGTTTCTGGGACAAAGACCAAAAAGCGCTCAAGTATTGTGATGATGGGGATCATGTCAGTACCTAGAAGAGGTACAAGGAAGAGACCCTGAAACTAGCTTGAGGCAACAAAAGAGTTAATGCAGGGATAACTCCACCTCCAAAAGCATGCCCCAGTAGAAAAGTGAAACTTCCCTGCACAGGCATGAATCAAAATGATCAAAGAACCCACTATGTAATTCTGTAACCCTAACCAAATTCTTAGGAACAGCAAGACTCCAGCTCACAAAGCTTGAATCCTTGCTCTTTTTGTCTCTTATTCTCATTACATCAACATTTGCATTTATACATAGGAAGAACAAAAAGCTTTGGTCCCTCAGAGTGTGACTCAGATGCTTATAATACCTGTGCCTGTTTACCAGAAATGAACAAGTACACTGCTGATTCAATTAAATGAATATGAAGCACTTTTGTGTCAGTGTCTCTCTGCACACCGGCATGTGATCGCCATCCTGCCCACTGGCTTTCATGCCCCAGACATTGAAGCCAGGGATCAATATGAGCAGTTCAGAAGGCAAGGACAAGAGTGAGGTCATCAGCTCCATGTCAGACATAGCTGGCATTTGTGTATGAGTGTATGTTTTTATGTCTGTGTGAGTGCACATGCTGGTATGCACATTGCCTATGTACACTGAGGATTTTGGGCTCTGATATGCAAACACTGAGATACATTCATGTGAGCACATAATTGTGTTTTTAGAGTGTGAACTGCACACTATGCAAAGGCAGACACAATGCAAAATTTTTCCTAATGCTTCAGCTTATCACCAATGACTCCATCTTTACTCAATAACTCCATCTTAACTCTATCAGACCAGTTACAACTTTAACATACTTCTGGTTTTATCATCACAGAGACAATAATGTAACATATACTTATCCTACCTGCTCCCTAGTTTTCTGGAAATGCAGTTTTGTCCACACAGGAAACAACACAGAAACAACAGCTCTGAATGGACCAATCTGATTGGCAGAGGGATCTGCACTTGATAGCTTAGAGCTTCACCGGGGCTGGTTTGCTCTGCTCAGCACGATCCCTCACTGCAATCACAGCCAGCATTTCTGCAGCTGGGAACAAATCAGATACTTTTGCTTCCGTTCTCCACCACACAGGCAAATAATCCTGCTTCTGTTCAGTTTTTCACAAGGCTAACTGTTGGCTCCAAATCAGGATTTGGGTTGTTACACAGTGCTGCTATGCAAGTGTAATTGATATGCTTGGTACCACACTCTCCTGGCTAGGTCTCAGCCACTCCCCTCTCCAGGTTTGTTTGCTGGGAACACACAAAGGGAGGGTCAGGCAGAAAGTGGGGCCCACAGGCTTGGTGATATGTAATCCTACACAAGACAGAGGAGCTGTGAGACTTGCTTTGTCCCAAAACCTGCCCAGTGCTCTTGGACACCTTCTAAGCCAGGTGATGCTGCAAATCTAAAGCTGCACCCTCACACCTCAGCTACACTTGATCTGTCAGCAGGCAGGGCAGGAGGTGGTCAGATCCTCCTCACCCAGCTCTGGACATGCCATCCTCTGTCCACACAGTCAGCAATGGATCTCATGTGATGCCCAGAGGAGCCAGCTTTAGGAACTGTGCTGGCAGAAATCTACCATATTTGGGAGTAAGATTAATTTCTTACTCCTTTTGCTCCCTGAAATAACTCACTGATGGGTCAGAGGAGCACCAGAGATGGTACCAAAAAAGCAAGTGAGTGATCTGGACTGGGACAGAGCACACCCACTCCAGTACTAGTATTAATTCCAGTACTGAGACTCTCTTAGAGTCACAAGCAACATTTGGGGGAAGTGTCTTCTATAAGCAACTTTTTTGCTAGTAGTTATGTTACTTACCCTCCGTAGTAGATGTGCTTGTGGAACTCTTCCTTTGGAAGCTAGGCGGCAGGAGGAGAACAGTATATATGTGATTTGATGTTTAGCCTGGGCTAGCAACAATGAAGCCTGGCCTCCTGAAGCCATTTTTACTCCCCTTTAATTGAAACTGTTGCAGGGAGGAATAATTCAATGGTGAAGCAGGAATGCAAATATCATTTCAATGCAAAGCCCTATAGTATGCTTTGAAAGCATAAGATGTCCATGACAAAGGAGTCCAAGTGCAAGCACGGAGCCAGGATATCCCAATAGCCTCTCTCTGGGCATTCCAGTGGGTAGACAGGACCAATTACCATTAACTGTGACCTACTGTACGCACTGTCCATCTTGTCATATTATGCATCCCTTATGAAATAGCTGACATTGTATCTGCACTGAAATTTGTCTGCTGCAGATGCTCTGGCCCTGTCCCCCACAGGGGAGACTGAGCTGTAACATGCAAAAGACTTAGGAGCATATTTGGTCAAAAGCCAAGCTTAGAAGCCCTGGAGTGAAAATTTCTAAATCTGGTATAATCTAGAGTGTCCTGTGCTGAAAAGCACAAAACAGAAATTACTGTTTAGAAGCTACATATATATTTTATCACACATGAATGCTCCCAACAGCAGTTTAGGACAGGAGAAAACTCTCATTCAAATACATCTATTTACAAAAGGGAATCACATAAACTGGAATTTCACCAGAATAGAATTGCTCCACCTTCCTCCCCTTTAAAACAGCATCATATTATATGGGCAGTGAGTTCAACAAAGAATCACAAGCGGTGACTTCCTGTCACATCCTTTCCTCCGTTTCCTGAGGCATCCCAGTGACCCTTACAAGGGTTCATGTAAAAGTGCCAGCCAGGCTTAGCCTTTAGCACTAATGATATATAGTAAGTTCATAGCTCAGACTGCTGTAATTTTTGAAACGTGGTCACATCTACATGGGGTGCTTATTTTTGTTTGTTTTAATTTATTATTTTAAAATCATTGCTTCTGAGCACTGTGGGATGCAGAAGTTTCATTTCCACTCCTGCCCATGAATTGTTTCAGGTTTCCTCTCCTTTCCATGTCATGCAGAGAGTTTGTTCATATTGTCTCTCACTTTCCTCATTGTTCTGGGAGCAGAGGAAATGCCACGCTTGGAATCCAGTGACACATGCCCAAGTACATCAGCATTTCCACTGAGAGTACACCCAGATGGCCTTCCCAGAGAGAGGGAGGCCTGCTCAGGCATTCAGTCATGAGTTTTGTTTTGTAGCCAGCTCTGCTGTCCTTTTGAGGCCTGAGCTCTAGCACAGGTTATCTTTCTTTTCCCTAAAACAAAGGAAACTCCCCTAGCTGCAAGGTTGCCCTGCTGCAATCAGCATTGGGACACAGATCAGAGGCTACACCCAGAGCACATGGAAACCAGATCCCAGAAACTTCCATCAAGACATGACATTTTGATGCTGCGCTCCCTGGAAGGTCAATAAATGCATCATCTTTTTCACCTCTCACTGAGCGCTTGCAGGCCTGAGTCACAACAGCAGTGGTCAAGAGAGCTGGGAGAGGGTTTACATCTACTCTCACCCCCTATTATCTCATTTTATGCTGTAAGTTGCCATAGTTCACTTTATTTTGTATTTCTGGCACTTCAGAAATTCACACTGGCAATTACCATAAACAGGAAAACAAGGTAGGATAATGACAGTTCTTTTCTTTTTTCCCTTTGCTAGTGCTTCAAAATGTTTCATACCAACACTTTTGAAGAAGTTAATTTGCTCTTCATATGTATTCTATATGCAAGCTTATATATATTCTTGTACTGTCGTATATTTTTCATCTCCTTTTACCTTGTTCTCTCCCAACTGTAGAACGTACAAGCGCAGAGCACCATCACCCACTGCCTAAGCAGTGCAGCGCTGAGCTGCGGGCCTGAGGCTTAGCCGCTTGCTGTCAATGCCGGGCAGGAAGGTTTTCACACAGCTCTTGTCCCAGGACAGGTGGCTATAGATCCCCAAGTCCCGCTTCCCTGGAGACCCCGCGGGGTTCGGGTAAATCCGCCCGCTCCGGCGGGCTCTTTCGGCGGAACTACAAATCCCATCGCACGCGGCGGAGGACTACAGCTCCCGGCGTGCTCTGCGCCGCCACGGGCGGGGACGGTCCAAGATGGCCGCGGGAGAGGAGGAGGGGGCGAGGACGGGGACGGGGACGGAGTCGGAGGCGGCGGTGGAAGAGCTGCGGAGCTTCAAGGACCTGGTGAGGCTGGGACGGAACCGCTTCTGCCCCCGGTGCTCGTTCTCCCGTCCCGAGGGGCACCGCCCGGCCCCCGGCGCGCAGCTCAGGCCGTGGGGAGCTCCCACGCAGCGCCGTGTGGGCGGCGGGCGGACACGTGCGGGCGGTCGATCCGGGAGCGGCGGTGCTGTGCCCGGGCAGGAGGGATGGGGAGTCGCGCCGCTGGCCGGGACAGGCTGCCTTTGCTGCTCCGATCAGCTCTCCTCAGCCAGCTGCCTGTATTTGCGGTTCTCTTAAATTGCGCTGGCGTTTTTCGTGTCCCATGCCCATGGGACACCCCCTGAGGTGACGAGAGACAGTTCTGTGTGTGTGTAAAGTTACATGTGTAAACTAGGGTAAAACAGACTATTTTCTTCCTGATGACAGTCCTTTCTAACTGTGTTGAACAAATCCTACGAAGTTACCGATGGAGGTGGGGATCACTGTGGGCAGCCTGCCCTTTCAGCTGGTTGAACTGGGGGCATGATGGGGTTGGTTTGTACTAGAGACAAGCTTGGCTCTGTTGCAGCATGTATTTAATTTTAGTCTGTGATTTAATTTACGTTTTCTTGGGGATGTCTATTTCCCTTTTGTCTTTTCACTAATGTTCAGGGAGTGACAGATGTGCTGTGTGAAGCTTGTGACCAGTTGGGATGGAAGGTGCCAACGAAGATCCAAGTTGAGGCTATTCCAGTGGCTCTCCAAGGTGAGCAGTGTGCTTCTTTGGTCCTGAATTGAGGAATGTTCCAGGAGCTCTATGTGAATGAATTTTACTGAGTGAGAAGGGGCAGGGATGAGTGTGTCCCAACTTCTTCATCGTTGAGGATCTCTGTCTAGAAGTAGTCTTTGTGTTCATTCTGCATCCTACTCATGTGGCACTTGGAATACTAGTTTATCCTATAACACTGCCCACAATCCAAACTTTCAAGTGGGTACAAACATGGTTTATTGCATGTTCACTCTTGTTGTGTAGTTCTGATATAGAATTATTATGAATCATTTGAGCTGTTAGTCTGAGTTGACCATTTTCTTTCTGAAGTACCCAAGGATACACAGGAGGTTTCCAGTAGGTTTTGGACTGTGCCTCTTCTGATAGAGACCTACAGTCTCAGACACAGTCTGTGTGTGTGTGTGTGTGTGTGTGTGTGTGTGTGTGTGTGTGTGTGTGTGAAACCTTGGCTGATCCTGTAGCATGTATGATCTGCTTTGCTGTGAGCAGGCAATTCTTTGAAATTAGATTCCTGAAGTGTGTAATAGCCAAACTACAGTGACTTTCTCTAAGCACCCTGGAATTACAAGAAAATAAATTTCTGAATTCAGCAAACATTTCTGCCTCTAGAATGGTTTTATTTTAAAACAAAACTCCCCAAAATACTGTGAAGCAGGAACAGAACAATGTAGTGACAGAATTGGAACAAACTTTCAGTATTTACTCTGCCCTAGTACTTAACTGTTGTCAGACTCTTTTATTCCACATATAAGGTTCTCTTGGGGGGAAAAAAACCCGAAACCAACCAAAAGTAAGACTGCATTCCTGAGAAGTTGTCTTTAGTGTAAGGTTGGTGGCATGTTCTTCTGAACTGTACAAGCTCAGGAGGTCTACTGATTAATTCCACCCTGTTGCCTGCACAGTTTTTGGGCAAAGGACTTGCTGTTCTAACTCTTCCTGCTTCAAACTGATTTAGATTTATTAATCAATGGCACAATTGTGGTTTGTGAAATTTGAGTTTGGTGGTGCTATTGTCTTGTAGTTCCTGTGCCAGTCTCAGACACTGGAGTCTGTTTCCTTGTAAGCCAGTAAACAGACTGCATTTGGACTAGAATATCAAGATAGAGCCATTAAGCTGTAAATCGACAGGCAAATTTGAGACAAAATAAAGCTTATTTTAAAGTTTGTATGAAACCCTGTATATTAGCAGAAGTTTAATTAGAGAATTGAGTATTGAGACTGCAGTTATTGCACAAATGAAGTCTAAAAATGCTTCAGAGTTGTACAGAAATTCTTTGGTTTGATCCCTTGTTCTTTTTTACCTTGTGTGTCTTCCTTTTTTCTCTGTCCTTAGGGAATTCTTGTGCTTTATTGCGCAGTGCTTTAAAGGCTTCTTTCTCTGTTCTAGATATGTAACAGTTTATTACCTTCCTTGCTGCTCTTTGTAGGCAGAGATGTCATTGGACTGGCAGAAACTGGCTCTGGAAAAACAGGAGCTTTTGCCTTGCCAATTCTTCAGGCACTGCTGGAAACACCTCAGCGGCTGTTTGCTCTTGTCCTCACACCAACAAGGGAGCTGGCCTTTCAGATCTCAGAGCAGTTTGAAGCTCTGGGATCCTCCATTGGTGTCCAAACTAGTAAGTAGCTTATTGATATTGGACCAGTTTTTCTGAAGACTGAAGTTTGTCAGGTCAGGATTGCAAAGTTAAAAATAGAGGATTTGTATGGAGGGTTGAACAAAAAGTGAGAAAAGCTTGTGACCCCAGACAGGGATCTGGTATCAGGTTTGCAAAAGACTCTGTGGTCTTTCCTCATTGGAGGAGTCTGTGGCTCTTCTGCGTTTTATGTCTAAACAGTTAAAGATGGAAGTAAAAGGGAATGTTCTCAATATTAGGTTTGTGTCCAGTGAAATTGCATAGAGCTCCCCGCTATAGTGTGATGTAGTTTAATCTTTCCTTCAGATTGTCTGTATGGATTCTTTAGATACTCCCATGATTGTTGTTGTTGTTATTATTATATTACTACCAATAGTAATAGTTTTATGGGTATTTTTAGAATTTCTAGATTTTTCTAGCTGAGTTAAGCTACAAGGAACAGATTCTGCCTGTGAAAATAAAATACCTGGGGCCAGTCCATAAAGGACTTTATTTTAGCATACCTGACCTTCCCAGGTCTCTTATGCCATACAGTTAAGCGAATTCTTATCAATTCTCATAAAAATAAGTAGTCTTTCATTTGTACAGCATTGTTGTGGGTGGTAGGGAGTAGGTGTAAACACAGCCAGTGGCTGGCTGGTGCTACACTGAGGGATTCACTGTATTCTGTTTATCCTGTAGCTGTTATTGTAGGTGGAATTGACACAATGTCTCAATCGCTGGCCTTAGCCAAGAAACCACATGTTATAATTGGTAAGTTAATGTGCTGGGGATATGGAGTATGAATATTATCGAACTGCAGTTACACAAAGAGAGACAGCCAGAAGGTTTTGTGAGAGTACATCCTTCATTTGCTTTTGTCCTGAAATCTAGGTATTGGTTTGTTAATGTTTCTAAAGTATACACCAGTAACTGCTGCTACAAGCTCATTTCAAAGGATTCCTGCAAGACCTCCTTTGGCTTGTTTTTTCATTCTCCTCAAGTATTTCAAATCCTGGTCTCATCCTTCGCAGTGCAGCTCATCTACAATCTGGTTTGTGTTGCGTTTTTTTAGGGGGAGGACATTCTTCTGAGGGTCTGACTCCATTAGTCGTATTTCAAAACACTCTCTGAAGATATCCTATGAAAGAGTTATTCCCACAAAGCAATCTGCCTTTACTTTTCTTGGGCAAAAAATTCTATTTCTGTAGTGAATGACTGTCTTGCCTGTTTGGATCTTACTTTTTCTTTGCTTTAATTCAATTTGCTCTCATGATGTTGGTAGCAACCCCTGGCCGTCTAGTTGATCATCTGGAGAACACAAAGGGCTTCAACTTACGTGCTCTGAAGTTCCTAGTGATGGATGAGGCTGACCGGATTCTTAACATGGATTTCGAGACAGAGGTAGGAATCTGCTGAAAGAAGAGTTTGGAACACCAGATGAGTCCCTTTAAAATGGGTTCATACAGTCACATAGCAAACACCGAGCTGTCCTCTAGAAATTATGAGCAAACTGTAACTAAGATCTAATAGCTACACAAAAGTTCTGTGGTGGAAGTGGAGTGGAACAGAGTGGAGTTCTGCAGAGCATCGTCAAGACAGTAGGAGGCATTTTGTCTCTGAAATCTACCGATTTCTGTGGACTGCCTGATGTGGACACAGTTAATGTAGAACACAATCACTCACACATTCCTGCAGAAACATTGCCTGATATTTGCACTGCTGTTGGACTTCTGGAATTCACACTGCCTAATTGTCAACAAGCCTACACCTTCCCTTTAGAAGAGGAAAAATCTGTTCCTCCTGTATGTCTGCACATGCATTACTCTTCATGTGGATGATCATTATATTTGGGGGAGGCTTGCGTCTTAGTTGCTCACAATATTCAGTATTTCCATTTCCTTATCTCTTTTTTACAGGTGGATAAGATACTAAAAGTGATTCCTCGAGATAGGAAGACATTTCTGTTTTCTGCCACCATGACCAAGAAGGTGAGAGCAGAGTACTCTGCTTTAGTTCTTCTATCAGGCTATCCTGTTGACTAAACTGTATAATATAGGTTTCTGACAAGATCTCTGTCCATCCAGTTACAACTTGCATTGATCTTACCAGGTTCAAAAACTCCAACGTGCAGCTCTGAAGAATCCTGTTAAATGTGCTGTTTCTTCCAAGTATCAGACAGTTGAAAAACTACAGCAGTACTATATTTTCATTCCCTCAAAATTTAAGGTAATGCCACTTCTGTTTCTTCCCTTATCTCCTTGCATCTTGTCTTGTTCCAACATCTGCCCAGTATCTTGTCATCTTCTGTAGCTTAGACTTAGTCTTTAATGTTGCACATGTGATTATTTCAATTTTTTGTGTAAATTCTCTCTCTTCTTTCTTTACAGGACAGCTACCTGGTTTATATCTTGAATGAACTAGCTGGTAACTCTTTCATGATATTCTGTAGTACATGTAACAATACTCAAAGGACTGCTCTACTGCTCCGCAACCTGGGGTTCACTGCCATTCCTCTCCATGGGCAGATGAGTCAGGTATGGGCACTACCCTACAGAATGGAGCAGACAGGAGACCTGTGGCTTGGGAAATGGGCAGCACCATACTGAGTGACAGCTACCTTGCAGAAGGAGTACTTCACAGCTAGTGGACTAGACTGATCTCTGAAGATTTAACTAATGTGAATGCTGCCATTGATTCTGTAATATTTCAAAAAGAAATTAGAGAAGTGAGATTTTTGAGTAGCTTTTCCCCTAGTGCTTTTGTACCAGTATTTCAACTGGAGCATATTAACTAGAATGAGTGTTACTCTCTAATTCCATTTTTGTCCTCTTTCAGAACAAACGTTTGGGTTCTCTAAACAAATTCAAGGCAAAGGCACGTTCTATTCTGCTGGCTACTGATGTTGCAAGCAGAGGTCTGGACATACCACATGTAGATGTCGTGATAAACTTTGACATTCCTACACACTCTAAGGTAAGTTTGTGTGTCTGCTGAGAGCCTCTGGTCACCTGGAGCATAGTGAAGGTAGACAAAGGAACAAAGACATCGTTTTTCTGTTCTTTTGATTGGAAGCCTAGTTCACACTTCTGTAGATTAGAAGGTGTAGTTCGACCTCTGCAGTTGAGTTGGTATCTCATGGGTGGATGGCCTCATCTGGATTGTAGAACTGATCCCATACGTGAAGAGGGGAAGTGAGGAACATTCTGTGTCTTTGCATTTCTGTTCAGGGTATGTGTTTTGCCGTATTGCATTAAAGGGCTTTGAAAACAGTTTTAACTTATTACTAGCCTAACGTGTTCCTGTGCTCCAGGTCTGCCTTCATATTTTAAACTGTGTTTAAAAAAAAAAAAATTCTCCCATTATGTTCAGTGAGCATTTAATCAAGAGAGGTGACTCACATTATGTTTCACCTTCATATCACAGAAGTACAGCAAATGAAAAAAAAGTGAGTTACCAACTGTCTTACAGAAAGTATAGGATTATGTCAGAGATGTGACTGTCTCTCAGCCTTGTTCCAGAAAGCATACCATTAACATGCATTTCAGGAATTGCTGTTGTTGCTTACAGTGATAAAGATATTATACCCTGAAAAATAAGAAAGCGTGATCTTTCGAAGAACTGCTTTTGGTGTTGTAAAAGGACAAACGTAAAGAAAAAAAATGGAGGTGGCAGCAGCTTAAATGATCTTACTGCAGTTTTTGTGCTCTCCTTTCTCATCTAGCCCTGTCACAGAACACATCCTTTCTCATGATTCTTTCTCCACAGATCCTGTATGGAGAAGGGAGCACTTTAATTTCTGTAATGCAGTATAAAACCTGGAAAACAGCCTAGAACCTTATTAACAGAAGATGCTCAATAGATCAGGCTCTTCCAAATTATTCTCAATCATCCTCCTTTTCACTGTGTTTGCCAAATTTAAATCTACTTGTTTGAGAGTGTCTCTGAAAGATAGACTATGCAGAGCACTAGACTGAAAATGTAGGCATGGGCTCACTGTGAATATTAGTTTTCTAAGGAAGTGATAGTGAAGTCTTAGCAAGGTCATGTATTGCAACTTTTGGCCTGCAGTCTGGAATAAATGGAGTTGATCTTCACCTTTAGAAAGAGAAGAATTCAAATGTTAAAACCAAAGAAACGCCATAACAAGCCAACATCTTCTCTAATTCTGATGCTGCACATGGTCCTGAGTGTTTAATCCTGGAGTATTTTCTTCCCATTTTCTTGTTCTTTCCTGAAGAATAATTATATAGGCTGATTTGCCATGACGTCTGTTCTGTGTTTGGTGAACATATCTTATTGCTTATCAAGCAAATTGTTTTCAGGATTACATTCATCGTGTTGGGAGAACAGCTCGAGCTGGAAGATCTGGCAAATCTATCACCTTTGTCACACAGTAAGTATTAAAATTTGGCAGACTTATTCTTTCCAGCTCTATTTCAGAGCAGAAAATACCTGACCTCATCCTGCATGAGAAGAAAATACTACTTTTCATTTTGAGGTGCCAGCTGGTTTTATTTAGTTAAAGGGGAGAGAATTCAAAGCCCAGGGTAGGGAGGGAGAAAGGTGTAGAGAAATTCTAGAAGCAGGCTTGTAATGAGCATGTAATGTAATTTATAACTGAATGGTATAATATATATACATTTTTATAATACATAATACAGCTTAAGTAACTGCAGGGGGTGTTTATAACTACTGAACCGTTTGTCTAAAAAAGTCTTTTTCAAATCCTTCTGAAAAGAGATGAGCTGAATAAATCAGAGAAGCCACCCCAAACAATGGCATCATTCAGATGCAGTTGAGTTGCTTGTGAGACCACGAGCACAGCTTATCTGTGGGCTGGAGATAAAGGATGAATTCTGTGAGTGGTGACAGCTGAAGCACTCTCAGTAGGACTGATTCAAGCTGGTGTCTTGTCTTCTCGCAGGTATGATGTGGAGCTATTCCAGCGCATTGAACACCTGATTGGCAAAAAGCTGCCGGCATTCCCCATGCAAGAGGAAGAAGTTATGATGCTCACAGAGCGTGTGGCTGAGGCCCAGAGAATTGCTCGAATGGTGGGTGCTGACTTTTTGTCCCTCTGCTCGCTGTTGTAATCTGAATTTCCTCAGGCACCAAAACTCTGGGTCAATCTGTTGATTGCATTGCAGGAGCTGCGGGAGCAGGGAGAGAAGAAGCGATCTCGGAATGATGATGATGACACAGAAGAAGCTATTGGTGTCAGGAATAAGGTGGCAGGTGGGAAGAAGAAGAAAAGGAAAACCTTCTAGTTTGGTATTTGAACACTTTTTAACTTTTCTCTTCATGGCTGTATGAGCTGGCAAAAATGGTCTACCAAGCCATCTCTAATGGATTTTTTTTCAAAACTACATTGAACTTGGGTGGTCCGCAAGGAAAACAACAACTCTTCTGCTTCACCAGCTGCAGACTGAGCTTGGACCATTGTGGTACCGTAGTACCAATCTTCCGTTCAGAGACATCATCAGAGACTGTCACCTCTGGACTTGTAAGCAGCTGTGGTCTGACCCTGCTCATTCACGAAGAAGTGCAGTGTGAGTGCAGCTGTTGCACTGCTGCAGCCTGTCTCACTATCCAATCTCACTGAGTGCATCTGGGGTCAGATAGATCTGTGAGAAAAAGTTAAACGACTGACTTTTCACAGGGATGTGTTATGTGGAGAACTCCAAATATATTTTGGTTAATTTTAAAGCTACCTGATTCTCCTTGTTTTTTCACTGACCTGTTTTGTTCGGTTTGTATATTTGCTCTGCCAGGTTTTCTTCTTAGGTCAATCTTAGCAATTCACATGTGACATGAATACCTTCGATATGTCAGCAGAAAAGTGGCCCAGCACGGGAGCATCAGTTTCGGCAGGATGAGGCTATTTACTGCTTGGAATTCCCTCCAGAATGTGTAATGATTGACAGGATACAAGAAGAGGTCTGGGTTTTGGGTGGGGTTTTTGCTGCTGATTCTTGTAGTACTTGTAAACGAACACAAGAGGGGGGTATTAACATAGGAAAGCAGCTCACAAGCAAGATGGTGAAGAAAAACGGGTATCATAGAAGCTCTGTTTCCCTAGTTATTTCTCTGTGTTAGGCAGAGTTCCATGCCATATAAGTAGACTCTTGCAAGAATGGGATAAGTGTACTTACCTTCATATCTAACCAGGTTAGTGCTAGTTCTCATTGGCAGTAAAAAATTTCAAGCTGGACAACGTTTCTCCTGGTAGGCAGAGAATGAAAAGCTCCTCCATATCACTCAACATGAAAATTCAAAGTCCATTAACTGGATTTTCTGCTACATGAAAAATGATGTTCACAATAGTCTTTTTTAGATCTAGGTGGAAAGTAGAAACTATTGCAGTAGTCAAGATGAATACAGTGGTTATTCCAAATTGTCAGGATGAATCTAGTATACACTTGTATGCTAGTCAGAATGCTTTTATGCTTTCATACAAGGGGCAGCACATTTTGAAAAAAAATGTAAAAAAAAATGGGTCTGTTTCTTCATAAGGAACAGATGTACTCTCTGATGCAGGAAGAGTGCCAGTGTTCTCACTTTGTCCTTTTTATTTTGTAGCAGTTTACTCAAATCTCCCAAATATCTTCAAGTTTGATAGCTCTAACGTTGTCCAAAATCAGTGGCAGAGAGTAAATGAAGAAATCTTGGATATGTTGACTGCTAAGAGCATTCTTGTAAAGCAGGAAGTGTGTATTTTCCATTTCCCTCTAGCACAGAGGGGCAGGGGTGGAAGCACAGAAATTTGAACACAGAATCAGCCACATTGGAAAAGACCTTCAGGATCATCAAGTCCAACCCTTGATCCCACACTGCTATATTTACTAGACCATGGCACTCTGTGCCACATCCATCTCCTCTTAAAAACCTCCAGAGATGGTGAATCCACCACCTCCCTGGGCAGCCCATTCCAATGTCTGATTATTCTCTCTGTAAACAATATCCACCCTAAACCTCCCCTGGCAGAGCTTAAGACTCTTCTGCTACTTCTGGTTACCTGAGAGAAAAGACCAACACCCACCTTGCTACAACGTCCTTTCAAGTAGTTGTAGAGAGTGATGAGGTCTCCCCTGAGCCTTCTCCAGGCTAAACAACCTCAGCTCCCTCAGCCTCTCCTTGTAGGACTTGAGCTCCAGTCCTTTCACCAGCCTCGTTGCTTTTCCCTGGACCTGCTCCAGCACCTCAATGTCCTTCCTGAACTGAGGGGCCCAGAACTGAACACAGCACTTGAGGTGTGGCCTGACTAGCGCTGAGTCCAGGGGAAGAATCACTTTTTTGGTCCTGCTGGCCACATTGTTCCTTATCCAGGCCAGGATGCCACTGGCCTTCTTGGCCACCTGGGCACACTGCTGGCTCATGTTCAGCTTCCTGTCAATCCAAACTCCCAGGTCCCTTTCTGCCTGGCCATTTTCAAGTCACTCTGTGCCCGGCCTGTAGCGCTGCAGGGGGTTGTGGCCAAAGTGCAGGACCCGGCACTTGGCCTTGTTGAACTTCATCCCCTTGGAATCAGCCCAACTCTCCAGTCTGTCCAGGTCCCTCTGAAGAGCCCTCCTGCCTTCTAGCAGATTAACACTTCCCCCCCAGCTTGGTGTCGTCTGCAAATTTGCTGATGATGGACTCAATCCCCTCATCTAAATCATCGATAAAGATGTTAAACAGGACTGGGCCCAGCCCTGATCCCTGGGGGACACCACTGGTGACCGGCTGCCAACTGGATGCAGCCCCGTTCACCAGCACTCTCTGGGCCCAGCCCTCCAGCCAGTTCTTGACCCAGCAGAGTGTGCACCTTCCAAGCTGTGGGCTGCCAGCTTTTTCAGGAGTATGCTGTTGGAGATGATGTCAAAGGCTTTGCTGTAGTCCAGATAGACTACATGGTAATTCTATGGGGCCATTTGGTGGGAAAACCCACAGGTAAGAGGAAACAGCCCTAGAATGTACCTGAGAGAGAGGAATAAAATGAGTGAGCGTGTGGGTAGAGATGCAAATGCTTTTTCCCCATGGAGCAAGGGAACACTCCCAACTGGTCTTCTGTCCTGCTGTGTGATTCAACAAAATTTCTTATTCTTCACAAGCAGGACAGGGTCGGTTCCAGTATCAGCACAGGAAGCTTAAATCCTTCTGAGGGTCCTGGGACCCTGGAAAACCTCTTGAGTGTTATTCCCAGCTATGTAATGGATGGGATGCATAGTCAGTCCTGAACCAATCTTGTAAGGCGATGTGAAGGGCACAGGACTGCTGAAGGAGATAGGGCAGAGTAATTTCCCTTCAGAAGTAGCACGAAGTTTGCTTTAATAGCTTGTTGGAGTCTGTAGCATCTCTCTGTGTTCTTTCCTATATGGCAGGCTGCAACAGCAGCAGTCTCGCTCCTTGATGGGATCAAAGATTCTGTATCCCTCCCCTGCAGTTGCAAGAACATTGGAGAAGCAGAGCTGCTCCTTGTGAAAGGGTACAGAGCCTCCTTGAGAGGAGTGACTCCTGGATAGCTGGCCACCTCCCTTGATTTGGAATGACAAGCCGTAGAAGCAACTGGCACCAAAAAAGCAAAGGTCTCGCCACACCCACATTCTCACTGGTGCCTCACCTGCCACAGGTATGTGCATTCAATTTCAACTAAAAATACCTCAACAGGTTGGAGGGGCAGGAAATGGGTTTTTTATTGTGACTACTTCATGAGGGCTGGGTCAGAGGGTGTTTGTATAACTGAAGTGGAAAAGGGAGTGTCCAAAGATGTATTTGGTCAAAACAGAATTTGCAGCCAGCGTAAGCAAAATCTGTAGCTGATCTAATGAAACATGAGGGGAAAAGAATGAAGTGAGACCTGTCTCTGGATAAAAGTTCAGAAAATACCAGCACTGGTACGTGCGTGACTGCATAGTTTTGTACGACAACTGCTTCCAGTGTATTTGTTCAGTCAGGAGGACTTCTGAGGGGCAGTTCTGAAGTACACCCCTGCACACCTCTCCAGTTTCACACAGCAGGGAGCTGAGTGGAGGATTAACCTTAGTGTGATGTAAGGTAGGATTGGGCTAACATAAGCTGTCATATTTTTGTGGTTGAAACTCAAGTGAAATTTCAATAAAAACTGTGTCCTTGAAAAACGTTCAGTGGGGATGTTGGCGGTTTGAAACAATTCTGCACTTTTCAAGTCTGTGATAAGAAGGTGATTGTTTATATATTTGTAACACATATTTTAAATTATGTTTTATAATTTTGATTTTTAGTACTGCATAGGTGACTACTTCAGGCACTAGCAAACAGGGATATAGTGTCTTTCATTTAAGTGTTCTAGGCCTGACAGAAGTGGGACAATCCTTTTGAGGGGAGAAGTAAAATGAAACATTGATGTCAGTGTGGATAACTAATTTCAAGCTAAATGACAATAGCTGCAGCAAAGTAGCAATCCCTGCAACCACCCAGTGGTTCAGCACAGAAGCTGCACTGAACTGACCTGTCTGAAGAGAATTTGGCCATGTCAGTTCCCCAATGCCATGCACTTGCTGCCCAGGGGCTGTAAGGGAAGACACGGGCCAGAAAGCACAACCTGAGCCTAAGTCTGCTTAGAGTAACCATGAGGCACAGAGCTGGTTCAAAGACCTGGCAAATGGCCTGCCTCCCCCCCAAAAGGTAGAGATAACTGAGAAGAGAGAGCTAAATAGCATGACACTCTTTCAATGCCATTAACTTGTGCTGAGAAGAGTCTCAGTTTAGCAGGGAATCCTCAGAAGTAATTGGGAATCTGGAGGGCCTTAGTTTACAAATCAGGACTGAAGTTAGTAAACATTTCCAGTTTAGACAAGCGCAGATGAAGGAAAATATCCAACACACTTAAAAGCCCTTGGAAATACTTAAGAAGGAATGGAATTGATTGCATGACCTGTGAAAGACACAGGCATTTACCAAGCATTTTGATGTTGTATAAATGTGAAGTTGTGGTTTGCCTGCAGTGACATGTGAGGAGCTTCTGTAAACATTCAAGTGAGCAATTAGTTACTGTAAATGTTGCAGAGGAAACGCTGTAAAAATCCAGCTTTGGTGCCAGACGTAGTCCATGTAGTCATTCTGAATTCTCACTCCTCTAGCTTTCATACTTACCGGTAGATTTTTGGGGGAAAAAAAAACAAAAACCATTCCTGTAAACACAGAGAATCAGAATATGAGTCTCTGACAGCTCTGGGGTTAACTCTTGAACTTAAAAAAAAAAAAAAAAAAACAGGTTAAAAGACACTTTCTTATTTTTCAAATGGCTTTTTCTCCTGGTCTGATAGGAAAGCTCCTTCTGAATAACAATAAGAAGAGGAAGAACTAAGGATGTTTTGTTCCTCTGACACCTAAGAAATGGAAGTGGTTGCTTGAGCTCTGGCCCAAGGATGAATACAGCCATGCCTCTAGTGCTGTATCTCTTCCTGAGGACCCTTCAGATATGGAAACTTAGCATGATGACATAACTCTTCCTGCTTCCAAAGCCCCCCTGGGGCACAAGTATATGCCTTCCTGAACATGGTAATTGAGTATATATCATGTCTCACGGTAGGATGTGTGTTGGACTGTGCCAAGGTCATGCCTAGTTGTGCAACAAGAGACAGTAGCACTGTGCAGTCTTTAGATATTGACATTATATAGGTCCTCAGGGAGGGGTGGATGCCTTTGGAGCTTGTTCAGCCCTTTTGCCAGAAAGCACCCAGAAGCCCAAAGCTGTTTTCTAGAGGTTAACATGGTCATTTTGTGTGCCCAAAGGGAAGAGGACTCTCTGTCTTTGCCTTCTCTGCTGAAAGATCCTCATCATTGCTGAGAGGTACATGCAGCTCTTTCGCCTCTCTCAAGAATAAAGTTAGGGATACGACTCATGTAAAAAGTTTCTGCTTTCCATTGGGCTTGGTGATATCTAAAGATTCCTGAGGAAAGGGAAATGCAATGTGGGCTTCCTGTGCAAAAATGTTTTGTCTTCCATCTCACAGAGACAATTGCTTCTGTCTATCACTTCCTCTTCCCTTTTTGATATTGTTGATGAAGGTGGGTTTTTTGGCACGCGTTTCCCATCTGAACTGATTTAAGTCCCCTTTAATCCTCCTCAAGTTTTTCACTCAAAAACATGCCTCTATGTAAAGGGAAGCAAATAGCAAAACTTGCTCTGCAAGTTGTCTATGTGATGTAGATTGCATTATGAGGTTGAATTGATTTGGTTATACTCGCTTTCCATTAAAAAAATTATTCCTTAATGTGGCTTTTGTTGTACATTTGCTTCATCCCATGAACAAGACAAAAACATGAAATTTCTTGGTTTTGATGTAGGAAAAAGTCCTTTTCACAATAAGAGCTGGAGTCCTGCAGTAGCAGTGTGAGGGGGCACAGGAGCCATGGAGCAAGCCTAGGAGAGAATGTGTGGGAGAGACTCATTCAATTTTATTACAAGCAACAGAAATTAAGGTACCCCAGTCATGCATGTAATTGGATATACTTGGTCTTCTACTGTCTTTATTGTAGCTCAGTAGAAGGGAATTTATAACAGGAAATACCCAGCTGTCCTTGCCAGCTTCTGTGCTTGGTGTACCATCAGCAGGGAAGTAATACTTCTTATCCTTCAATATGTATTCAAAATCATAAATTTGCCACTAGTGAGTGATTTCCTATTACTGCCGCTCATGTGCGTACTTACAGGTTTGCTAAGCTTTTATCCTGGTGCGTGCCAGAGGCTGTCTTTGGTCGTTAAGGATTAGTCTCCAAACGCAATCAAGAAATGAAGCAAGCAGCCTAATAGACTCCTCTGACAGAGCTTAGGCAGAATCAGCTTTCCATGCCTGTAGTTGCAGGTCTCAAGATGCCTCTTGGAGTTCCTGCCGAGCTATGAACTATTTTCCTTCGGATACACTCAAGGCACATATGTGTATTAGTTTAGTCTTTCTCCACCCCTTGGTGAGAATTTCTTCAGTATAAACTAGGAATCTCGGAGTTGCCTTTCCAATTTTCAAAAAGAAAGATAAAAATGCAAACTTTTAAAAATGGAAAAAGGCAGTGCTCTCCAAAGTGGATAACGTAGTGAGAAATGGTTATAAAACATCTGTGGAAGAAATATCAGAAGTAGATTTGCTAGTCTCTTCTCTCTAAGATCAAATTTAGCTCAAAATTTAGCTTAAAAGCTTCTGCCTGTGTTTGTGCACCTCTTGGATGAGTTTGTTAGAGAGCCCTTCCTTGTGAAACACCTGCTAGTGTTTTGTGACCCTCTCATTCTTCCAAAGCTGCCCTTCAGATAAGACTTCTTTATTCCAACTATATTGCCCCTATCCAGTTCAGAGGATGACTTTTTGAAGATCCATTTTCTGAATGCCAGGCTATTCCCTCCTCTTTCAGATGCTGCCACCTGGTCTGTCTGATGAATAGCTTTGTCATTAGTGTGGAAAGTCACTCTCCATCGAGGTTGAATTAAGCTGATAGAAGGGGAATTACTAGTCTTGGTCTTGTATTTGCATAGACTGTTCGTATGTGACTGCTATGGTCCTTTGAAAATTCTATGGCAGAAAGTTGTAGATCTCTTAAATTAGAAGTATCAGATGCAGAGGAAGACTTGGCTAGTGCAGGGCTCTGTTAGCCTTCTGTTGTTGATAAACCTGTTGTGCAATGGGAAGGCAACTTGCTGGAAGGCATAGTATCAGTTAAATCTGATGAGTGTCTTTCACACACATTGCAAAAGAGGCCTTTTTTTTTTTTTTTTAAACAAAAGAAGCCCTTTGGAAAGCTGATTGCCCTGTTCTTTCTTGGAAGGGAAGGCAGAGCCCCTGAAACAGGGTGTCCAGTGCCAATCAGGATAAACAGATTAAAAACCTTGAGAGCTCTCCTCCTCTATGTTCTTTAGCCTCTCCTACTTGGGCGTGGGCAGCGTCCTGGAGGAACTGTTCAGCTTTGTTAGCCAATATCAGCCCTTTCTACCACCTGATGTCTGCAGGACTGTGTATTACCAATTTATATGGGCAGCACAGAAAATGCACAGGTGGAGATGCTTTTATGCCTCGAAGTGCTTGTGGGTTTAACATCCAAAAAATATGCTGAAGTCTATGGAAAAGACAATGCAGCAGTTATTGACACATGAAAATACACGGATAAAGAGGAGGACTGATGGTGGGAGAGCCCTTCTTTTTTAGTGGAATAGTGAGTTGTATGGAGCTGTTATCTCCCTTGGTGGGAAAAGGCCATTGACAAGTAGAGATCTGAAGCCAACAGTGGCTGGGTGACCTTGCCTTGAAGTTGCTTTTGTGATGACACTCATTTCCTTTGTCTTCATACTGGCAGGACAAATACGTAAATTTCTGCTTGCTTTGCTGAAGTAACTCTGCACCAGAAGCCATGCTGAGCCTTAAAATGAATCCTGCATAGAAGGAAAAAGCTTGTGAGCTGCTGCACTGCCCTGGGTTCTGCTTCAGCTGGAAGGCTTATCTCTATGACTGAAGTGGGCAATGGGCTGAGCCCCGTGGCAGAAACCAGGACTGCCTGACATACAAGGTACTGCTACGGGTGAGCCTGCCTGCCCAGCATGTCAGCAGAATCTCAGACAGGCAGAGTTTGCATCTTTCTGCTCTCCTGAATTGTCTTGCATTATTACCCAGTCCACTCCCATCATTTGATCAGATAAGGGTGACCAAGGGATTCCACTAACCTTTGGAAGCGACTGAGATCTTGGGGCAGTGGTGCCCGCAGGTCCATGAGGCTGGGGAACCACCTCTCCTGTGACTGAGGGAAAGGGAATCTCCCTACATAGGCTGGAGTAGGGAAGCCCCTCCGCCCACAAGTGCCTGGGTGCAGCCTCCCTCCCTGCCCTCAGGCCTTTCTGAAACATAGACCGACTTGTTCTTTTGGAGGCATTGGCCAAGGGCTCCCTTCACATAATTAACTGGCAATGCTGTGCTTAGTTCCTGCAGCTGGCACAGACCTGATGAGTTCTGCCGAGATCCTCCCCAAGTGAGATTTCCTCTTGCCCAGTATGCCCCACAATGTGTTGCATCATAAAGCTTCCATTATTTTGGGTGCGGGGGGGGGGGGGGGGGGGGGGGATGGGGAGGGTGGGAATCTCCCATCTTTTCCCCCTGCCTTTAGTCTCTCCTACATGTCTGAATCCCTTCCTTCACCACAAAAGTCTCATGTATCCATTCCCTTTTCTAAGCGCCTTCTGCACTCTGCCCCTGCTTCCTTCTCCCCAGCCTTGTGCAACCAAACAGTCTGCAACCAGGTCCCCCAACAGGGCTGGTGCTTTGCCTTGCTGTTCATACTGCACTGCAATACGGACCTGCAGGCTCTTCTCTTGTCTGTGTAACAGGTGCCTGTTTGCTTCCAGTTCTGTTTTGCTCGTGTTTTCCTGGGTGCAGGGGAGATGTGAGCTGCCTCAGCAGTTCCCACGTGGCTCTCCCCATCTTAATTGCATTATAGGAAATACCTCTGTGCTTTGAAGCCTCTTGCCAGAGGAAGCTACTACAACCCCTGTGCAGATGGAATTTCTTCCATTGCACCCCTGCAGGCATATCCCACCTCAGTCATTAAGGGACTGGCTGGAATCTGTGTTTCCAGGTGCTCTAGAAGATACAAAGCAAATTAGGTGTATGATAGAAGGCAATAGAGACCCTGCTGGGCTTTCTGGGCAAGTCTCTTCTTAATTAACGTACTGCTGCTTGTTAGGAAAAGATAGTTCGTTTATATTCAACAACTTCTTTCAACTCATTGACTGCAGTAGTCAAATCTTTCTGATAAGTAAAGAGAAGAATGGTTAGATTTAGGGCAAATACTTAAAATTTTGTGCTGTCCTTGAAGACTGTAATACATCCTAACCAATAATAGATTCAACAGTGTCATTGCTCTGCTTGAAGATTATAAATAAGTAGTAAGGAAAGTCAGATTTCAATTGGCCAGCAGAGGTTTTAACCATGCATACATCTAGATTAACCACTCTGGAGATTGGGGATTATCAACTGTTACATAATAGCAGACTTTTTTTTTTTAATTTGAACAGGACTGTTAACAGATGCTGTGTTTGCTAAAGAAACCAAACTGTCATGTAATACATCCAGAATATGTGCTTTGTTTGGCAGAATCATGCATATGGATTGCCACTTCTCTTTGCCCTTACCTCTTGTGACAGCACATTGCTGGTCTGATGGGTGAATCATTAGAGGTTGGATTTAGTTCTTATTTGGGTTGTCAGGTAAGAACTGAAGTTAGTTTGGTTTAGTTCTGGTTCAATGCAGCTTCAAATCTACTGTGTGTGTTCAGTTCTGGCTGAGGAAAAGCTAACCTCACGTGCTGAAAGATCTCATGGTAACATTATTCCTATGTATATCACAGCCCTGTAATCTGATAAAGCCCTTGGAGTGAGCAATAATGCTCAAATCCACAGCATATATGAGATCCCTTCATTCATATCCAGCATAGGTTTTGCTTTTTTTTTTTTCAAGGGTATACCTTAGTTCATCCCCCAAAATGGGATGTGTTGTGTGCCAAGTGCTAAAATTTGTAGTGATTCTTTTTGCCTTTTAAAATCTAAGCACAAAGGCAATGAATTCTGTGTGTGATTAAATGAACTTCCCCACAGGTCCCAGAGATGGAGTGCTGTGTGCTTCCTGAAATGAAGCAGCACTATCTGCCCAAAAGCTGCTAGGTATTACCTTGGGTGAGATCCCATCTGCAGCCCGGGATTCCTGGAAAAAGCCCTATATAACCTTTTAAAGAGAGCTACTCATATGCCAGTTAGTATTGCACTACTGCAAACAAATGTCTGTTTTAGCAGTTTGTTCACAATGAACAAGGAAGGGATTATTGGGCAATGGAACAACCTTGGAAGAGGAGAAGAACTACTGCAGAGAGGCTGAAGCTTCTCTTTGCCACACACCAAGAGGCATCCCTCTCTCTGATTGCTCATACCATTACTGAAGCTGTGTTTGCATTTCTGAAGAGGTTAACTGGCAATTAAACCTCCACTAAACCCTTCCCTGGGGTATGGCTGTCACTTACAGAGTGTCACTTTTATTTACCAAGCAGAACAGCCAGGGCTGCCAGGTGTGCAGAGCAACAGGGAGCCCAGGGGCTGCCATGGGAGGCTTCTCCATCACACCCAGCAGCCAGCTAAGTGGCCAGGAAAGAAGCACAGCAAGGCCAGAAAAGGGCTCCTTAGGTTGAAGTTACTGGTCCAAATGGGTGCACGTGCTCTCTTTCTCTCCGTTGCTGCATGTTTAGGTCCACGCACACATGCCAAGTTTACAATATCTTTAGTGGCCATCAAGTGAGATAGCAAATGTTCCCACAGGCCTATCATTTTAGGAGAGAAGTTAAATGAAGTCATGAACTAAGACTGAAACTATCCCAGCAGCAGATCAAGAGACACTTTGAGTCCTGACAGCTGGTCTGAATTATCAGTGGAAATTTATATCTGATCTTTCGATGGAATAATGGAAATTTGCTTAAATGAGTGAGGAAGAGTGTCTGTATGTGTTCATCTGTATGTGTGACTGCGTTTAAGACTATATATTTGAGGAATTATTTTTTTCTTTTCTTAGAAGACTTAAAACAGTAAGAGTAGGAATTTTTTGCCCAGGCTGCATTTTTCACACAATGCTCCCTTTGAGATTCCTATTCTTTATAGTGATAGAATTAAAGGGAGAATAATTAAATGGATTACATTAGGACCTCATCTTCAGTTCTCAAGTACTTAATCTCTCTAACTGGATTCAAATCTAAGACCTCAAGTGCTCCATCTTTAGGAAGTGGAGCCACTGAACTAGACAGCATCTAAAGAGTGCAGATCTTTCAGATCTGGCTTCACAAAGCAAACAGAAGTAACCTATGAAAGAGCAGAACACGCTAAATATCCTGCAGCGAATTTTCTATGGAAAACCATTTTCAATGATGCTCCTGGATTGCTATTGCTCTCTCCCTTTCCCAACCACTTGTGACTTGCCATTGCCCTCTCTCGCTCTTCCACCGTCCGGCTACCACTTCCACCAACAGCACCCACACACTTTGCAAGTCCTTCACTTTTATCCAGTAATAAGAGATCTTAAACCACAGAGGCAAAAGCATGGCAGGCAGTGAAAGGCTGGGTGTGGCTGACAGTGAGGTATGTGTGCTTGCACACAAGTGTGTATGTGTTTGTATGGTTATGTGCCCAACGAGATTAGGTACAAACTGCAAAGGGAGGCATCATTTTACAGAAGCAGGCAGCTGGAGCAGGAATGCTATCCCACCTCTGAAACACACACGTTTAGTTGGTATGTCCCTTAGGGAGCTTAATGTCTCTGGTGATACTAGGAAGCTGGAGATCTGATTAAGTATCAGTTGTGATTAGCTGGTAGGACAAGAGAAAACTTGAAAGACCTTAATACTGATGCAACAACTGGTCATTTCTGGCAAATATTGTACCATGA
The DNA here is from genome assembly GCF_003031625.1 of Empidonax traillii. NCBI lineage: Eukaryota > Metazoa > Chordata > Aves > Passeriformes > Tyrannidae > Empidonax > Empidonax traillii. The sequence continues at coordinate 472,673 of NW_020955601.1, read as the reverse complement.
GAATCATCGAAGAAAAGGTTCCGGTGGGAGGAGTGAAGAACTGAGCTGCAGTCCTGGGTCTCTAGTGAGCAGTATTCAGGGATGCTCAAGTGCCTGCATTGTCCTCAAAGTCAGAAGAGCAACCCACTCACCTTAATGTACAACAGGAAGCACTGGAAGGAGACCTTCATGCATTGTCTTGTGTCCAGTGAAAAGAAGGTGCCCAGCAATGTGATGGCCTTTTAAGTGGAGGATACCAAGCTCTGTTGCCCAGCCAGCCCTATCCTCCACCCACCATGAGAGTTCTAGGCTATCACCTGCACTCCTCCTGCAGTGGTGTGACCTGCTGCCATCTGTGCATGCCTGAATAGTGCCAGAATTTCAGGCTCCCAGAGCACACCCTCAACCTGTGCCAGAAACCAAGTGTTTCTCCCTGGCTCCTGCGTTGCCACAGGGAGGAGAGTCATCAAGATTTTAGTGAAAAGGCATTTTGTGCATGCTGAAAGTTAGGGCCCTAGCCCTAACCTGATGAAACACCCACCCTATTTTTCTCCTATTTCATCTCTCTGAGTGTTTGCAAGGCTGTATTGGTCTTTTTGGCACACGCACAATGACCTGGAAAAGGACTTCAGCATGAACTGAGCAAGTATTCCTCTGATGGATGCTGACATACGAGTCCTTGAGCTGCCCTGAAAGGCATCTGAGGAGTTTTATGGTCATCTATAATCAGAGTCAAGCAACAAACTTTATCTAGAGTGAACTATCAAGCAGAGCTGAGGCGTTGGCTTTATAAATCATTTATATGTATAATCTAGTAACTATTACTCACTGGCATTTACGCCAGGTAAACATCGACCTGGCGCTTCTAACAGTCTCCAGCTCTACCCGAGGAACACAGATTATCTCCCCTCAAATCACGGGGACCCACAGACTGTAATGGCCAAGGCTGCTGCGAAATGGCTGTGTCTGCGGAGCAGAGAGGAGCTACAAGTCCACAACTCCATCTGCCTGAGTTTTGCTGCCAACACCTAGCACCCCAGAAGATGAAACTGCACAGAAGAGAAGCTCCTTCTCCCAGGGCTGCAGTAACACATTCTTCATCAAGGCTGGCCCCAAAGCCTTGTGTGTTATCATGTTCTTTGGTTACATCTCCCTGTGGCCTGTGATTCCCAGACACCTACATGGCTCCTCAGTGACTCTCCAGCTCCAGGAGGTGACACTAAGACTTGTGGCACCCAGAGAACAAGAACTGCCTGCCCTGGGAACCTGCTCTAAATTGCAAGAAAATATTAGGGAGGAACAGGCTATGAATTCAATTACTTGACCTTACCTTACTTTACAATTGTTCCCTATATTTTTCTCCCCAACACTCATTTCCTTCAAGAAAAATCACAGCATTGATTAATGATTAGTCTACGCACACCAACCCAAACTGCTGGCTTCTCCCCAGGCCATGGTTCTGCAGTCAATAGCAGATTTGTGTAGAGCCATTTCATAGAATCACAGAATCGATAAGGTTGGAAAAAACCTTTAAGATCATCAAGTCCAACCACGTGTGTCTGATTAAGATTAAACATGTAAATACAATTGTATTTTTGATAATTTAGCCAGGAGAGATAATATTGAGTTTATGCCAGCTTTGATGCTAGCCGTGTGGGGATAAAGATCTGTACTAGCACGAAGCCTGTCGATAAAAAACAATCTCAAATCTATCAACATTGTTTTTTCTGATGAGGTCTAAAAAGGAGGAGTAGTTTATGTTGGATCTCAGCTTTGCTTTGTGTTATTCTGGTGGTGTTTGATCCAGGAGCAGCAAAGAAGAATTTTCTGTATCATTGAGCATGGAGTTTTTGTGTGCAACCTGATTCCCAGGAATGCTTCTTGCAGTGTTCTGCAGAACCTCTTACCCAAGACACTGCTGACAGGAGAAATCAAATTCCAGGGCAGGATGGCTATCTCAGGACCTCTATTGCCAACAGCCAGCCATGAAAGAGAGAGCCTAATCCTCTCTCAAGGCAAATCTCAACCAGTTTTCTTAACCCCACAGAGTGGAGTGGAAAAGGAGGGAAAAGGGGAAACTACTCCAGGCACAGCAGGCAAGGAATGCTGAAAGGAACACCATCAGCGGCCAGACAAGGGTACCAAAACCAGACTGGCACACAAGGAAAGCAAAGGCTGTCTCCTCCTGGAGTACTTTGCTGAGAGCCTCTCTGTCATGCTTCACTAGCTAAAGATGCAGCCAGACATCCCCTCTCCTAAGTCATTATCCCAGCCTTGGTGTCTTTCTGGAAGAGAGAAAGTGCAGGTCTTCCTGGATCTCCTTTGGCATACCCTCATTTCTGGGGTTAAGTTTTCAGACCCCTTGTTTACTGAGAGTTATGTACTTCTCCCAGAATGTCTCTCTACATACAATACTCAGTCATCCATATCAGGGCAACTTGCTGCTTGGGAACACATCATCATGAAAGCAGGTAGGGCTAATGTTCTAAAGGAGGCTTGGCGCATTCTTTGGTGATCTGGTAAGTGGATGGGCACAGGATACCTCCAGGAAACTACATCTAGAGGAATGGCTCGGTTGCCATGAGTGAAACGTTAATCAGCATACTGTTGAAAGTCCTAAAGGAGGTGATTAATGAAATTTTTTAACTTACTCACGGGCTTCAAAAGCACAAAAAGGTTCTTTCTGGCCAAAGTGATCACAGTCACAGTCTCAACTGTTCTCCACTTATCGCTGCCCGTTCTTGCTTCAGCTTCCACACTTGCGGAGTGTGAAAGACAGTGTGATACTTGCCCCTGTGTTAAAGGAGCAAGTCCAAGACATGAACTCAGCACAGTTTCAGTGGGTTCTACCCCCTAACCCTAGGTTTCCAGGTACTAGGCTGTTCATACCTGGGATTGCATACAGAAGTGATCCTGTTCGCAACATTGCAGAGTATTATGTTCCCACTGAAGGACCAGGCAGTCCGTTTCTATTACATTTCCAGAAACAAGGTCTTCTCACTAATTAGGGATGCTCTACCAGGTAATTCACAGGTTTGAAAGTTTCTGTTTATGGGACACACTCAGTAACACTGAATTCAGTATTTTAAAAGGTCTCTTTGCCCTTTTCTTGACCAAATCTCTCCCCTTCCCAGGAAATGAAAGTCCTGTACCAGGAATCTGGGCTATTAGGAGCCAGGAAGGAGAAGGGGTTGGTCAAAAACTGCTCATTTAAAGAAGGGAAGTTCTTTGAGAGGAGGCAGTAATCAACACACAAAGCAAAGAACACCACTGTCATACCAGAAATGTTTCTTTTGTTTCTGAGACTGAAAATGGCAGGGAGCATAGAACGCAGTTTGAAAGAACTGATGGGTGCAGAGACAAGTAATGGCTCTGAAGGACATCAGAATGAGTTTCTTTTGCAATTATTTTAAATAATATTTACTGGGACACTTTTCATTTCCGAGGAAAATTATTTAACTCAAAGACTCTTAGAGTTATTGGTAATCCTTGGATTCATGTTTTCAGAGCCAGAGCACAAGGGATTGAGGGATTTCAGAGCTTCAGCACGAGGGACAGGATCCCCAGGAGAAAGCCCACTGTTATGCAAAGATTCCACCTATCCTTTTTCAGAAATTACATTCCCTTCCTTGTCTTCTCTCCTATCTAAGGCAGAGGTGTTCCAAAATGGCTGGATGAAGACCCATCATCTCTGTACCAGGCTCTTTCCAAGGCTGTCATAATGTTTATACCTGAAGTGATTTAAAGATGAAGGAAACTGATGTAGCAGGACAGGGTGGAGGTTGCAGTAACGTTAGCTCAGTATGACTGTGATAAGTACTGGCAGGGGGGAGTTTTTCAGGGAGCAAGCCTGTTCTTATGTTGTCAAGCTATCCATTGTGCACAGGTAGCTAAGCAGAAGGAATGACACAAGCATATTCACAATGCAACCAGTATCACTGATCAAAAATAAACATGTTATTTAGACACATTCCAGAGTGCCATGCACCATCTCTCCCCAGGCATCTGCTTGTTTTATTACTTCTCTTAAGAAAAGATAATATCTCAGTCCCTAAACCTCCCAGACATGCCTTCTTCTGCACACCTGGCTGAGCTGAGGGGGCTGCAGCATTTTGGCTCTTTTGTCAGCTCAGCCCTGTGACACTGAAGCCAGTGGAGAAGGGCTGGCCAAGGGCAGCACTGGGTACTGGCACCCTACGAGAAGGAGCAGAGCCAGGCAATGCCACCAGCAAGAAGAGGGAAGGAGCAGAGCCGATATGGAGGGAGAGCCCAGCCCTCATCCTCCACCTGGAGGGAGAGCCCAGCCCTCATCCTCCACCTCGTCCTGCTGCCCCAGAACTGAAAGGGGAGTTGTGGGTGTGTGCCGCCCAAAGGGGTCAGACCCCACTGCTGTCCCCGCCTTGTCAACCACAGTCACTGCTCCCTTCCACTCACCAGCAGCCAGGCTGCTTGTCGAGGGCTGCAGTTTGGCCAAAGCAAGCTGTTTCGCTGCCAACAGCCTCCCGTGCAAAGGAGGCTTCCAATATTACCAGCATTTTGCTACTGGATTGTCTTTACATTATTTTGGAGATTTGCTATGCAATTCCTCTGTCAAGTGTAAAGATCTGTATCCCAAGTCATTATCTTGTCTCCATCTCTATTTTAAAGAAACAGGTACTTCTCAGGTGTGACTTGGTTTGTCCTGAAGCAACTCCCCTGGAAGTGCCTCTTTCTCTACACCAGCTATAGTGGGAATCTGCATTCTCTCTGATGAGGAAGTCTAGACACTCTGTAGACACCTAGGAGTCAATTAATACACTGGTGCCTAGGGTCATTGGAGGTCCCCTGGGTTATTCAGTGTGAGTTGATGCTCCAGAAGGGTCATTTCCCACAGCTCTTATAAATTATATGCCATCCCTCTCCTCTTGACTGAGTAACAATTAACAGAGTTACATTACCTTCAATGAACTGTTTATCTATGCTGATATAGCAGAATTAAGTCCATATAGTGGATACCTACATCTAGGTACCTCTGTACAAGCTGGGCATCTCAACTCTGAAACAGCAAGTGGAGATTGAGCATGCAATGCATTTGCTCTTACAAAGGTGACTTGAGATGCCTAAGGGTATCCAAAACATCTACACAGAACTGCCAGATCTGACACAGAGGTAAGAGAGATTCTGGAGTGGTCACTGGAAGCTGGGCGGGAGACCCTGCAGCATCTCAAATGACACTACGCCAATGTGCAAGCAACTAATGTGAGGCTCCAGGCACTCCAGGCGACCACACCTGGGTGCATTTCAGTGCACACAGAAACAGGCACCTGCGTCCAATCAGTTGGGACAGTCCTTCTGACCTTTTGGCTGTTTGGGAGCTGGGACACTCAGCTCACATTTAGGTAATAACCATCAGACATCTAAATTTAGATGCCTCCCTCTGCAAGTTACATCCCGTCACTAAAGTGAGGTGACAGTTATCTCACCTTTTTGGTGTGATCACTGTGCCGTTTGTACTTGCCTGTGTAGACCTGCGATGCTCCTCCACCTTTCCTGGCACCGCATAAGAGCCATGGCCACCCTGTCTCAAACTAACCTACTGTGAGTCAGCAGCCCTCAGGCTCCTAAGTCACTTGGGATTTTTTTTTTTAAATGTAGCCCCATTTATCAGCCTTTTGAAAGTACAGGATATGTTTGATGGCTGACACTCAAGGATTTCTCAGGCATTCGGTAAAATGTCAGTGTTGCTTTTATCTTTTCTTCTTTTTTCCCACAATATAATTTGACAGGGTCTATTCCATGGGGTTTTGTGTGTCTGTGTAAATGTAGAGAAGTAGCTGGCAATCCATAATGTGCTCTGACAAGATGCAAATAGGCTGGCAGTGACCAGTGACCTTTGAAATCTTCTTGGGATGTCTTTCTAGACAGGTTGAGTCCCACTGAGATGGTGCTAAACTCTCCATCACTCTTTCTTTCCTCCTCATTTTTCATAACTACCTCCTTCTCGGCTGGCTCACTAAGCCTAGGATCTACCTTAAAGTTTAATTTCATGTAAAGAAACCTGGTATGCCCTTTCCTAAGAAGCCTCAGGAGTTTAAACTGAAACAAAAGTAGGAAGGACATGAGGAACTGTCATGGGCTCAGCATGGCCCACCTCACAGTGACTGCACTGAGCGTTGCCTTTCACTGTGTGAGCCATTCATCCCTGCAGGCCCTTGGGTACTTCTGTGGGGTGTGGAAGAGAGGACTCTCTTGTAGGTGTCTTGTGGCAATCTCCACATGTGATATTCAAAAAGAATCAGCACCCAGAAGTAAGTCAGAAGCCCTAAACCAAACAAACAAACAAACAAACAAACAAAATTAACATGCAGATGAGGCACCTGTGGGCAGTCAGGCTGCAGCACAGGCATATACAGCTGCTCCTCCCTTTTTGAAACGGAGCACAAACCTCACGAGGTGGGAGGTGTTTCCAAGTTTTAGGGGCTGTGTGTAGGGACAGTGCTCGGTGTGGATAGGCCCTGATGTCAATTTCTTAATCAGTATAATAAAATACTCCCAGTGAGTAATATTTAAAATAACAAATGAAGTCATGAACACGTTGGAGATACACGAGGATTTGGATGGGATTGTGCCGATAGGTGTGTCGGGCCAGAGGCATAATATGTAGAGCAAGGGGGAATATGTCACTGCCTTTGTTCATTAACTGTTTGGGCCAGCAATTTCGACAAAGTGACTCAGCGCTCGCGAGCAGACAGAACTGAGTCTTCAGAGAGCAAGGCTGGGCTGAGCAAGACACAAGGAAAGTCAAGCAGCCCTTTTCAGGAAAGGAGCCGGCTGGCACAGCTGGAAGGGACAAACAGACAAGTCAAGTCCCCACATGCAGTCGCAGCACCAAGCAAGAGCTCCGAGGAAACCACCTCTGGAGCCAGGCTTGCAGCCACTCTCCCTCAGGGCACTGTGGGCCCGTTCGCACCCCACAGCCTCTCATCTCTCACTTTGCAACCAGTTCTCTGGTGAGAAAGCACGCAAAGAGACAAAAGGCTTGGAGCAGGGAGGGGACGCACTGCTATTCATAGTCCCGGTCCCCACCCACGGGTGCCAGGAGTCAGACAGGGGAGCTCCTTATCAGGTGCTTGACTGAGCAGCATTCAGTCCCGTCCCAGGGCTGGGACAGGCACCGGCTCCATCTCCACCCCGACGCAGGGGTGAGTGCCCCACTGACGTCAGGAGGTCTTACTTCATTTCCTGGCACAGGGACCGAATTTTCATAGCCGTGTCCTGTGGGAGAGGCGGTGGAACTGGAATAGGCGTGCTCGGCCCCACCTCCTCAGCCCTCCAGCTGTTAAAGCTCCCACCGAGGGTGAGCGCGGAGCTTCTGCTCTGCCGGGGTTGCGGAAGGTGCCTGTGTTACTGCTGCACTGGAAACTTGCCTCTTGCAGACGGAGCCTCCCTGTTGCCTTCACCAGGCAGGACCCAGAAAGGTAATTCAAGGCAGTGTTTCACAGGATCCAGGGCAGGCCTGCCTTCTGCAGCTGGGATGGGATGGCATGCAGGACCGTGGCTCTGGGGGGTGGGAGAGCAGGGGCATGGGATGCCACAGTGAAGTGAGTGCCTCCCACTCTTGACTCTGTTATGGGATTTCCAACTGGAGCTGGGGGGAGTGGGGGAGCGGGAGGAGCGTGGGGTTATTCTGAGAGACAGTCCTGTGAAACTATTTGAAATTTGTGGGTGGATGGGTGTATTTTATGCACAAGTATCCATAAGAGAGGAGGGTCAGGGTGGAGGGAAAGTACTCGGCAGTCAACCGAGAGCCATGATTTGGGGTGTGCTGTGTAAGTTACCACAGCACAGGTTCCTTCACACTGACTGCAGAACCCCTTGGAATTCCTAGACACTTCTCTAGATGCTGGATGAGCAGACTCGGCTTCTGGGAGACAACAATCACCCGGTAGATAGGGCTGAGATGCTTCATGCCTCATCATGCCTCGTTAGATGATCTACCCTAGAAAAAAATAAAAAGCAGTAAAAATGGTCACAAGTGGCCAGTTCCCCAAGTCAGCAAGGTTCTATCCATCCTATTTGTTCCAATGACCGTGGTGGCTGGCTGTGGAAAGCATCATTTGCAGTAAGCACCAGTCAGGACTCAAAGCGATGGGTGTGCTCCCTGATGCCATGAGGTCTCATGCTGGCTCTCTGGGTTCTCCACGTGCCTCAACAGCAAGCACCGGTCCGTATCTGCCAGAGCTGTGAATAGATAAGCTAATCTGTTCAATAGCAAGTGTCTGTGGATAAAATTTTAGCATTTGCTCTACAGATTTTCAGAAAGGTTCATTATTTGTTACTCAGAAATATCCAGATAACTCGCAGCTATTTGTGCGAGAGAAAAATCCCCAAAATTTTGGGAATAATGATTTGTGAAAACTCATGCATGTGTTATTAACACTTATTGTGTTCTTTCCATGGGAGTCCAAAGTTCCTGCGTGTTTGAATAATTTGCATTTTTATTGTAGTCAGCTTTTTGAAGAGCTATACATCTCCTTTTACACGGTGAGGTTAAAAGCTGGAAGAATATTCCATCAGTTCAGTTATAGGCAGGTCACACTGGAGCATATGTGGGGCTGAAAGTGAGTCAGTTATATTTTCACCCTTTGTTCATCCCTTGATTAGATCAATTGTCATTTATTGAGAACACAATCTGCACTCCCTAAAATCTGTTGGAAGGGCTTTAGAACCAGCTTCATAATTGCAATATGTTGTTCTGGAGGGAGAAAATGAAGGCAAATGCCATAGTGAGCACTAAAGTCTAAATTTTGAAAGGTTCATTTTTTTTGTTTATCTATCAGAAAGCCCCTGGTTTTCCAGCATGGGTCACCTTTAAGCACAGGTTCACCCATGTTTCATTCTGTTATTGTATTTAAACTCCTGTTTTAATAGATTTAATAGAAGTGACCTGAGACTAACTGATCAATTTGATGTCTAGAAAGCAGTACCTGGTCCCTGGGATCTAATGTGGCATGAAGTACCCAACCCCTTGTGCAGTAGTTTTTGCATATGCTTCAAGCTCCCAAGGAAATAGGAAACTTAATTCCCCTTAGCGATGGGCAGAGCTCACCTCAACAGCTGTCTTAAGCCCTCTGTATCCCCTGGCAAGACAGGCTTACTCAGACAGCACTGAGATCCTTATGAGGAGACAGCAGGAACGCGCTGGGTGCATTAGGGACCTTGACATCATTGACTTGTGGACTCCTTAAGTGGTAACTTGGTGGTTACTTCTCATGCAACGAACAGCATTAGCTCTGACGTGTCAGGTCTTTAGTCAGTGCAAGGCAATATTTTGGGGAGGAGACTGAGGTCTTCGAGACACTTCTTATTGCTGCACTGCCGTGAAAAAGGAGAAATAATGAGTTTAGGGCTAATGGTTGGTGGCCTATATTTGATATTTAATTTGGAGTGAGAAGAGCTAAGCCAGAGGTACCCGGGTTAGTTATCTTGAGGATAAAAGGTGGTAAGGTCCCCTTCACTCATAATAGTAAAGGCATTAAAGTTCCCTCTTCATTTGTCCTGGTAAACCACAGCCAAAAGTGCTTCAGAGACAGTAAAAGAAAGAAAACAAACGGAATAATGAGTTTCCTGTTCTGTGTTGTTCATCTCTGAACCTCATGGGTACAAGGTACTGATGTTGTTTGGATTTGTCAAAAAAGGGTAAACTGTGTTATGACTAAGAGCTGCTCTTCTATCTCTAAAGTGACAAGGCAGCTTGGTCTCTGCACTGCAGGGCACCAAGCTAATGCCTGTGAAAGCGCCTCACCTTCTCCCTGTTCCCCACACTCCTACAACATTGCACAACCTCAGGCACAGTGCAGAGGACATGCAAGGTGAATTACCTCCTGCTGAGGGGCTTGGCCTGCCCGTGATAGTCTATACCAAACAAGGAGATGGCTCTGCTCCCACAGCCCCATGTCCTTAGCACTGTGGTGAGGTGAGGATGGAGGTCTGTCCTGCCTCTCCTGCCCCAATGCTGGCAGCACCCAGATGGTTGATATGACAGCTTGTGTCTTTTCTTCTACAGCTTTGGGGAAACATTTCTCAGAGAGGTTGTTCAAGAAGGCAAGAGGATGACGACGTCACCTCCCCAAGGGTGCGGCAGCATCCATGCTGACTACTACCGGCTCTGTGACACAGAGATGGCCTGGGGGATTGTCCTGGAGTCTCTGGCTGCAGCAGGCATCCTCATCACCATCTTCCTCATCTGCTCGCTCTTTTTTCTCATCTGCAAAGTCCAAGACAACAGCAAGCGGCACATGATCTCCGTCTATTTTTTCTTTCTCTTAGGCACACTCGGCATTTTTGGTCTCACTTTTGCCTTCATCATTAAACTCAATGACAGGACTCGCCCCACTCGCTTCTTCCTATTTGGAGTCATCTTTGCTCTCTGCTTCTCATGCCTCCTCACCCATGCCTGCAACCTCAGCAAACTAGTGAGAGGAAGAAAGCCCTTCTCCTGGCGGGTGCTGCTGCTTCTCATTGTTTCCTTTGCCCTGGTACAAGTTGTGATCAGTATTGAGTACTTAGTCACCATGCTAGTAAACCAGAAAGAAAATTTTCTGACTATGTCTCGGGAGGATACCAACAAGGACTTTGTCATGCTTTTGATCTACGTGCTCTTCTTGATGGCTCTGACCTTCTTGGTTTCCATGTTCACATTCTGTGGGTCATACAAAAGCTGGAAGAGGCATGGGGCGCACATCTTTGTCACTGTCCTGTTCTCCATTGCCATTTGGGTGGTGTGGATCACTATGCTCATAAAAGGCAACACAGTTTTAAAAAAAGAAACCTGGGATGATCCTGTCGTGGCCATTGCTCTGGTGTCCAATGGCTGGATTTTTCTGATAATGTATATCGTCCCTGAAATTTGCTTCCTCACTGCTCCTCTGAAGGCAGAGGACTACCCTCCAGAAAATGACTTCTGCCAACCTAAATTCATAAAGCAGGCAACTGGCGTGGACAACCGTGCCTACACCCAAGATGAAATTCTGCAAGGTATGATAAAGTGAATGACTCCCATCCCTAAGCACACAAGAAAAGTTGGGCTCTCGCAGGGAATACTGCAGAGGGGGTCTTGTGCATACAAGTGGGAGGGATTTGGCTGGTGATGGTGACAGTTATTGTGAGGCAACAGGAGGTGTCTAAACTCCAAGGCCACCTGTGTCCTCTTATTTGCAATACCATTCATTCCTGCTTTCAGAAGGAAATATTTAGTAAGTCATCCACCTATGGATTTTAACCCATTCCTGTCTACGTATTGCATAGTTGGATGAGTCTAAAAGCAGCTGCTAATGTAGCCACTTTGAGTATCCCTTGATGTGGTATTTCCAAGCTACTGTATAATGCTGATGCACTAACTTTCCCTTCCTCTTGTCTTGTGACCCAGGAAACACAGAAGACCCCAGCTACTCCCCATACACTTCTCACTTTCAGATGAAGGTAAGTTCATGTCCCCTGTCATTTTTTTCATGATATGTAGGCACTGAAGGCCAAGGAAGTAGAAGGGACAAAGACAGATGGAGCTAGAGCAGGCTCTGTGGAGGCAGGCAGGTGCTTTGCATGGAGCCAAGTCATACCATGACATGTTCGTGGAGGTGCCTGTGACTGAGGGGAAGGAACTGTGACATGTCCAGGGACATTGGAACACAAGAAGGGGCCCAAGGTAAAGTCTGAGGTTGTAGTTTTTAATATTTCAGGCTTTGATATCATATTTTTGAGCACAGTTCCTGCAGTAGACTGTACCTTTTCCTAAGGAGATCGTGCTTATTTCCCCAGCCCATGCCCTGAATGTATTCCCACCAGCAGACACTGGACATTGCAGTACAGATCTAGTATGGGCAGTCTGCATGTCCACCTGTCCATTCACCATTCCTCCTTCAGACCACAGCCTAGCCAGGTCTAGTAGCTCACATCAGATCCCCACGTGTCCTCTGGTGACGTTTCCATCACTGATTTGTTCTGCCAGGATCCTCTTTCACAGCCTCATTGATCACATTCTCATGAAACCTTCAGCTCTGTTTCTCCCTCCCCTCCTTTGTTTTCTTTTTAAGCCCTTTTCTGTTACTTCTCTCCAGTTTTCAAAGGCAAAGACTTTTGTGCTTCTTTTTCAGGCCATCAACCCCCAGAATGATTTCTCCATCCCTCGCCCCAAGGCCCGGACGAGCCCATACCATGACTACACTGGTGGGAAAAGCCCCATGTAGCAGCTCCACGGGGAGCAAAGAGACTGTGCCCACCAGCAAAGGCATGGTGAGTGGGCCACGTGGTCACAAGTGAGATGATCCTTCAGAAGAGACGGTCAACCCACACCAGCAAAACAGGAAAGGAGTCCTCTTTCCCCCTCTTTCCCCCATAGCCCCCTCTCATTTTTCAAACACAGTTTTCAGACACTGCTCCGGCCATCCTGTCCCTGCTCATTCTGTGTTTCCGTGGAATGGAGCTTCTCTCTTCTGACAGAGGATCGTCCTGGCCTATTTTCAGCAGGAATGCTGCAAGGCTAGAGAAGCAGGAAGATCATCAGCTGGGTCTGTAACTGGCTCTGCCCCAGACAGGACTTGCTTTAATCAGCTTGTGGGTATGCCTGCACCCCACATCTGACAGGAGTAGAGGCAGGACCAGGAGCATCAGCCCTACACATCCCCTATTCCTGCCCCCACCATGAAAACATCTGAGGTACTACTGAGGACACCCTTATCTATCCACTGTTACTTTTGTGCCCACTCCCAGCCCTGCCTGGCTCTCCTCTAGAGATCAGTATAGAAGAGATAGACAGAGAGAGAGAGTATTCCTTTTTTCATTTTCATAATTGCTTCCAACACCGTCTTCATCATCTAGGGACCATGGTGGAGAGGGGGAAGAAAATTTAAAGACATAAAAAGAGCTACAGCTATTTACCCTGACACATTTTCCAGTTTGCACTTAAGCATCAGCCTAACTCTGATCCCTGACCACGTGACCCAGCCTCGTGCTCCCCACTCCCCAGGGGGAGCCCAACCCCGCAGACGAGGGGTTTGGGTCCCTTCTCACCCCTGCCACTCTAGGCTGTGGATCCATGAAGACAAAACTTCTTCCATACATCTCCTTGCAATACCCTGGTGGGATTTAATCTTGGAGCTCTGCCTCCTTCTGAGTGTGTCCATGGCATTAACACAAACATTTCCGAAGCAGCCAGGTTACAGAGGGCGGGCACCCTTCTTCCCAGGTGTGAGTGAGCATGAGCATGTGCACGTCTGTGTGTGTGTGTGTGTGTGTGTGCGTGCGTGCATGTGTGTGGACTGCACCCTGATGATGAGCAATGAGTCTGCAGAGTTGAATCATTCTGTAGCCTGGTTTGTGTTTGCTAAATAGCTTTCCATGATATTTCATATATAACTACAGAGAGCTCTCCAAGTGGGTGTGTATGGTACACTGGTGTCTGACACAGCTATGTATTTATTTAGTACTTTGTATGTGGAATATTTAATTAATAAAAACCCAAACAGCCTATGAGAAACTGGTGTTCTGCCTTGGGAGTGTGATTCCTCTAATGGGCGGTGGAGTGGCAGCACCAGTAGCTCTCCATGGGTTGGGGTGGGCTACCTGGGGGGTTGCACTTGGAGCAAAAATGGCAAAGAGATCCTGGCTTCTTCGAAGCTGTCACTGTGGACAAAAGATCAGCTGCTTGAGAGTGCAGGAGAAGGGTTAGTAGCTTCATTCTACTTTTCTGGAATGAAGAAAGTTGATTCAATGTTAGAGGTGCTTAAGAAGTGAAAAAATATAAAACCAAGCCATGGAAAGCAAATGCCAGAGGAAAGACGTGAACTTTTCATCACTGCATGTGTCTGTATCTGTTGTGTCAATACGCCTGTATTTATTCTCTTGTGTCTTGTTGGGTACTTCCACAATCAAGAACAGGAAAGGAGGTATGTATTCAGTTTGTAGAAAGATGTCTTTCTTATTTTCTTAATATATGTAATATTTTTATTTGAAAGTAGAAAACAATATCAAAGCAAAATAATTATGTCTGAAGATGATGATGATAATAATAATTTTTGAACCACCTGATGGTATGAGGCTATAGTCTCCCTTTTTAGAGGATCCTCTTCCATGAGATTTTACATGGTATGTTATGCTACCACATGTCCATATGCTCTTGGCAAGGAAACCCCTTTCCTCAGGCACAGCTGTCTAGAGTATGTCAGCCTGGGCCTTCCCCACTCCTCCTACCAGCACTGAAGGGCAACAGAGGGACATTTGTGGCTTCTGAATCACTTGGCATGAAAAAGAGCCCTCCTAAGGATTGGTTTGAAATGTGTCATAGGATAACTTGCCTTTTTCTAGTTAATTTGAGGTGGAAATAATGCTAACTCCCCTCCTCCCTTCTACCTAACAGTCCACAGGTGTAACATAGGATGGGAGAGAAAACTCAAGGATGCTAAAGTAACACTGTGAAGGAGGCTGGGAAAAGGGGTATGTGAAGCCATGATGCAAATTCTTGACTTGCAGACTGAAGGTAGGAGGGATGTGCTTGAAACAACAAACTTTAAAGAAATTAGGTTTTCAAGTAGATGTGGTGTCATTGGTGGCTTAAATGTAGGTAGAGTATGTCCCAGGATGATTCAAAAATGTGTTGAAACAGCCAGCTGCTCTGCTTCAGTGGAGTCTGGTACAGCAAAGGGACAGACTAACGGGAGAAATAAGTGTGAAATGTGCTCTCACCGTGCGTGTTTTCCATAACCCAGGCACTTACTGACTCCTTCACCAACTGCCACAGAACAGAAAGTGCCTCCCAATGCACCTTGGCCCCCAGAGGGAGCAGAACTAGAAGGGATGAGAGACACCATATGCACTCCCATCGATCCAGGGCATGGTGATTTTCTTGATTACTTGGCTGTTACTGTGTATGCTGCTTGGCAGAGAAAGAAAATCTCCTTCCACGGATTTACAGTGCCTTTTAGAGTAGTTTTTTTAAACCTCTGTAATGACAGAAATACTAATCTGCGCAGAGCTATTTTGCACTTCTTCAATATTAAGGCAGCTTTGGGTGAGGGCTGATTTAATGCCAAAATAAATATGAATTTATGTGCAACTTGGCACTAGTAGGAAAGGGGTGCTGCTGCTCTGAATATTTCTCACACCTCAGGAGAGACTTTTGGGAAAACAGCAGTTTCCTCTCTCCTTATAATTGATCTTAAACCAAACCAGTTGGCCACTTAGTCACACACACAAACATCCCAGGGAAATCTAAACTGGTGGGGTCAGACAGACTAGGCCCAAAAGGGGCAGGTGAATTGAGGAGGTAGGAAGGTTGTCTAATCCTTGTGCTGTTTTTTCTTAAAATCTGCTCACTGGAAGGCCTGTAAATCCAGTAAGGCTCATCCCTACCCACTCTCCTGCAAAGGGCTCCCTTAGTGGTGGTGGTTGCAGGTATGCTGCCTTCAGGGCCCTCTGGTTTCTGGTCCCTCCTCTCCCTGTTCAAGGAGAATAGAGCATCAGAAATGTGCACACCAGAGAAGGGTTGGCACAGAGCACACTTGGATTATGAAAGCAGCCAGGATTATCAGGAGATAGGATAAACTCTGCTGAACTTCAGGTCAGGGGTGTCATGGGAAAAGAGCAAAGAATGACAAAAACACTGCTCAGTCCCAGGACCTTCAGGGTCACCATTCCATGGCCTTGCCAGGGCTGTAGGGCTCCACGTGCCTGGCCAGGAGTGAACATGAATGGTGCAATAAACCCTTGGAGCATAGACACAGGTCAGTGGTGCCACAGCCTGGAATGGGGAAGGACCCTGCAGGGTTTACTTCCCAAATGCTCCCCGGTTTGCCAAAAAGCTCCCCTTCCAGCAGCTGGTGCCAAGCTGCCAAACAAGATGTTTTCTTTGGGAGGCATTCACCCTCTCCCCACAAGTCCTGTAGCTCTTGCTGTGGCACAGGGGTCATAAGTGAGTCCCCCTTCTTCAGCTGGGGCTACTCTCTCCAGAGTCACAGGGTCAGGGGATCACTTTAATCAGATCTGCTCCCCAAGGAACAGAATCACAGGGTCATATCTTGAATGTGGCAACTTTTGGTCCAACTGTGCATGTTGTTCCTTTGTCAAAGGTGACTGACTGTCCCACAACAGGGCTGACATTGCAGATGGTGTGGCCAGTGCCCAGTGACAGCAGTCACCTCCTCCCACACAAACCCTAGACTGTCTGTTTCAGTGTGTCTCATCATACTGGACCAGAAAAAAGGCAGCTGAAGAGGAGAAACAGCTACCATTTTTCTGGCCCTGATAGAGGCAAAGTGAACAGCTGTGAGCACAGTCTCCCTCAGCCATCCCAAGTAGCTGCACTACAGCCCGTGAGCAGCACCTTGAGGGGAACAACACCCAGAGGAGCAAGAGGCAGCATTAAATCCCCTACATTTCCATTGGGCCAGGTGGGCTGCTTAGTTTACACTCTTTTCCTCCACACACACAATCCCCAGGGAGCTTTGCAGCTTCGTAAAGACAAATGTGCGATCTAAAAGCTGCCAGTGTGAACGTCATGTGTGGGTAACACATGGAATGCCTCTTGCTTTATTCTGTCCCAAGTTCCCTTCAAAGCATAAGCTCACACACATGCAGGGAGCTGGTGGTTCTGAGAAAGAGAGTTCTTCCTCATTTCCAGATCTTTCCTACATTTTAGTAGGTTTAGCAGTATTACAGACACAAAGGCTTCAGTCAGATGGGACCTCTATAGAGGTCTAGTCTAGCAGGTCTTCAGGCAGAAGCCCTGAAGAAGGCTCAACTCAAAGCTAGACCAGATTAGAGGTAAGCTTTGAATATCTCCAAAGGTGAAGATCACACAGCTTTTCAGGGTCCCTGTGCTGGTGTCTGACCACCCTCACTGGTATCTTTTTTAAACTTATGTCTAATCAGAATTTCCCTTATTGCAATTTCTCTTGTCATTCCTGTGACCTTTCAGTGTGTACCTCTAAGAGAAGTCTGGTCCCATCTTCTCTATAGCATCCATTTAGTTAATAGACAAAAGCCCCCTTATGGTTTCTTCTGGCGGCTGAGCAGGTCCCTCAGTCTTTCCTCCTAGTGACATGCTCTAAGCAGCTCCCAGCTGTCTCAGTGGCCCCCTTGTCAGACTTGTTCCACTTGATCAAGCTCTGTTGAGAGACCCAAACTGGACACAGTACTCCAGATACAACCTCACGAGCACTAAATAGAAGGGAATAACCAACTCCCTCACCTTGCTGATTTCACCCTTACTCATGCAGCTTGGTATGTGGCTGGCATACATTGCCTTAAGTGCTCATCGCTGGACAATGCCTTCTTCGGATTCATTTTCCCCAGCACCAGTTACTCCCTTTGCCCTGAAGGAGCTTGTGTGGTTATAAATAGAAGAGACTCAACAGTCCTGAGGTTCCATCTCTAAGGCAGGTGGTTTCTGGCAGGAGCCAGAAATAGCACCCAAGGCCACACAGCTGAAGGCTGCAGTGGTAGCTGCCTCTCCTAGCAGGAAGCCCTGGAGAAGGAAACCCAAAGGCCCTTGCTCTAATTTGCCTGTTTTCTGGGGCTCTGAATGCAAAGTGGAGGTGTGCCTCAGCGGCAGCAAGCCCAGCCCTTGTTGTACCACCTGGTCTGCATCACTCCACCCATGCTGGGGTTGGTGAGCTGTTGGTGACCAGCTGTGCTCAGTGAAGCTGTGCACTCTGGGACACCCAACCACAGAGACTTGCTGCCTCTGCCACAAGGCAGTCTTTGCCACTGCACTGAGCATGTTCAGCAGGACAGTGGCCACGAGAGACTCTCCTGGGGGTCCCTGCCCCACTCCAGCCACCTTGGTCCATGTGTGCCTGGGACATGCCCTGTCCCCTCTCCCTACCTGCAGCACATTCACTCTTCTGCACCCAGGACTCTCCTATTTAGGAACCTTCCCCTCCCTTAAAGTCAACATGCCTTGCCACATGCAGTTTCTAGGGAAACTGGTGTTTGCTTTGCTTTTGCTATGGTGATGAGTGAAGCACTGTGCTAGATATAAGTACCATTTTCTGCAAAAGGCTTTCTGAAGTGCCAGGCATGGAGCAGGAGCTGCCATCCTGGCTGGCCAGGCTGATTTTATCTGTATCTACCTCCAGAGTCAGCCAGGCAGAGCTGGTAACGGGTGCATTTGAGGAGAAAGCAAAGGCTGTGGCTTACAAAATGGGCATCTTGTTCTCTAATTAATTAGTCAAGAGCTGAAATAGAATGCTCTGTCTCCAACATATGTTCCTGTCTGTTGTTTCTCCCTCAAAACAGTTTGTAGTGAGGATCAAATGCTTGAGTATAAAGAAATACTGAAAAAATTTTGTGAGATCTCTAATCACGCAGAGAGGGATCCTGGGTTCTGGTACTGCTCCTTGCTCGGTGCTGTAAGAAACCATATTTTCCTGCGAATCAGCTCTCTATTGCTTTCGCCAGGCTGAACAAACACGTTTGAATCTCAGAAATTAGGCACCGAGGTGTTGCTCAGTGTCACTTGGGCATCCCACGATGCCCCTACAATCAAAAAAACCAGGCTGTTCCTGCAGGCACTCCGGCTTTAGCAGTGCCGAACCAACCTCTCTCACCGCCTGTTTGCCCATGTCCTCAGCCCCTAACCCAGCCACCTGAGGCTGGCGCCAAGGGAGCCACGAGGCACGCAGGGTTCCAGGACGATTCCAGCGCCCACCGGCTACCGACGGCGCTCTCCAGAGCAGCGCGCCCCGCCCCACCGCGCTAACTCTTGGCAGGGCTGAAATCGAACCCCTCGAAAATAGAGAGGGGGCTGGTTTTAGGTTTCTGTGTTCCGCAAAGGAAGCGGAGGCAACGCTACCAAGAAGGTCGGAGCGAGGAAAAGGCCGTGCCGGGGGATGCGGAGCGGCCGGGTGGCTCCTGCGGGCGCTCCGCCTGTGGCCGCCGGGTGGCGCCGTTGCCCCGCGGAGCCCCCGCGGCTGCGGCCGCCCCCGGGCCCGGCCCCGCCGGGATCCGCGCAGGGATGGGCGGGAGCGGGGGCCTGGTCGTGCCGCGGGGGAAAACATCCTTTGTTCTAATAGAAAAGAAAAGAAAAAAAAAACACACACACAAAAAACCACCCTAGACAGAAAACCTCGCATCTCTTTAAAGCGTTAGTGATAAAACTCTTATTAAAAAAAAAAAAAAAAAAGTATTTCGAGTTGTGTCATGGCCTTACATTGAACTTTGGTAAAATTTGCAGTTCTGCTGCCGTGAAATGATTTCTTTGACTCAGCATGTTCCAATTATTAAAAAAAAAAAAAAAAAATCAACCAAGCAAGCAACTGAAAGTTTCCAACTGAAAAAAAAAGGAAGCTTTTCCACTGTGACGTTCAGCTTGTTTTATACAGTAGCACAAAGCCCTTGCTTCTGAACTCATTTTATTTTAGGCACAGCACAGTTTAGTTGGATTTCAACTAGCCTCTTCCTGACTGTCTGCACTTTAGCTGTTCTAGAGAAATGGCTTTCTGGAGAGGCTCCTGCCCATCTTTGATGAGGTGTCTAGTCAAGGAAGATCAGTCAGACCCCAGACTCCTGGTGCTTCACAAGACTGTGGAAGATCAGCAGTCACTGGGATAGGGCAGCAAGTGGGCGTACTTCTGGCGGACTGACCGTCCAGGCAGATTATGGCTCACCAGCTCTGCTTCCCATTCTGTCCAGCCTCCCAGATGGAGGTCACCAGCCCCTGGGCTTGCCTAGGTCAAACTATGCTAGTCACCAAGCCAGAAGATCCCCAGTGTCAAAACCTGTGATATCTGGCAGCAACATGGACAGGACAGTTTCATTACTCCAAGAAGCAGAAGGTAGATAACTTTGTCCTTTCTCCTCCTCAGCCATCACTACTATCCCTACTATGGATCGAGGCTGTTTTGTGACTTTGGGGTTTAAATTGGCAAATTATTTGTGTGAGATGAGACATTGTCAGGGCCAAGATTAAATGCCCGGTTCTTAAGCATAAGCAGGTGGTGTCACTGGTGCAAGGATGTGTGTGCTGAGAGCCAAAGTATGATCAGTTCTCCGGAGCACAGGCTGATGGAAGGACTGTGGGACAGTTGTAGCACTGCTTCAAATGACCTGAGAGCTGTCCCTTCGGTCCTTGCAGCATTGCAGTGCTACTGTCACTCCCTCTGCTACCCTGCTCTCGTCCTAGGAGGAGATGGCCTCTGCCGCCCTCTGTGCTTTAGTGAACTCTCCTGAAAGATGAACTAAAACCTGTCCCGTGTGAGGGCATGAAACCTCGAACCGTCTCTATTTTACCGTGACATCGGGATCTTCAGCAACCAGGCGGGGGCACTGCGGGATTTGCATCCACCGTGAACACGGTCCCGTTCCAGCGGAGTTACCGAGAAGGCACGAAGATAGATCACGAACCGCTTTTATCCTATTCTAGGTGTTTGAGTGAGTTCACACCAGATCAGTGTTTCGTGTCTTGGTGACCATCACATTTTCATCTGACAGCAGAAGTTCTAAAACCAGATTTAGTGAGGTGTCCGGTCCTAGCTCTAGCTACAAGTGATTCTTTCCAAATTTGGGGACAAGTGGGTTAAGAGGAGGGGAAAATCTTTTCTCTGCAAGTTTCATTATGAGTTTTGCCTTTTTTTGAATATAATTTGTCTTTATTGTCTGGCAATAATCTCTAAAAGTGGAATCCACTTTACTGAATGAATGAAGAAATGCTGAAAGAAGTTGAATGCTCTTTTACAAGATCTCAAAGAGATGAAACCCCTGCTACTATCTCACCTGATTTCTCTTTCACAGTGCACTCTTCAAATGTACTCAGCTTTTGGGGCATGCTCTGCCTCCAACTGTGCATACAATGCTCATATTGAAATTAATAGAAGCATGATGATACATTTGAAGTGAGGATCTTGGAAATAAAAGTTAGATTCTTGCTGGTAAAATCAATGGCAGAAGTTCCTTTGACTTCAGTTCTCACTTTAGAGACCTCTATATGTCTAAGGATGGAAAGAATAAATTCTGTGGGTATATGTGTCTTAGCAACATCCTAAGAACTAAAAAAAAAAAAAACCAACCAAACAAAAAAAACACACAAAAAAACCCCAAAACAAACAAAGAAAACCTGAAACCTAACCAAACTACCCCCCCAAAAAAAAACAAACAAAAAAACAAATTAAAAAAAACCAAACAAACAAACAAACAAAAAAAACCAACATGAACTTGGAAACATTTGAGGATTTGAGCAACATGTCTTTGTGGCCTCCCCCTTAGCAGATATATGTTGCGGTGTTTAACCCCACTACCCCAACCCCAGCTCTGCCCTGGGGAATGGGGGATTGTTTGTATTTGATGGGATCATCATAATACATGTGGGCAAGGTGCTGGTCACCAATTTTTATTGGTGACCTCAAATCTTCTATTTAGAAATTTTCCTGTTTTGTTCTTGATTTTTCTTTTGAGTTGCTAAGAGTCCTTTAGGAGATCTTTGACCTGCTTATCCTTCCATCGTAGTAGCATGATGGGGAAATGATACTTCCTACACTCAGAGCAGAAGCTCAAGGTCAAATTTCCACCATGCCTGGGTGATTGCTCACCCACACGCCCAGATGAATTGCTCTGTGTCATTCAGAAAAGAGATTCAAACCTGGGCTGCTTCCAGTCACTGTCCCTGGAAGTGTTCAAAAAAGGAGTAGAAGTGGCACTTCACAATATGGTTTAGTGGGCATGGGGGTATTCAGTTGAAGGTTGAAGTTGATGGTTTCAGATCCAATATATAAGATTCTGTGATACTGTGCCCTGCTTCCTCTCCCTGTAATGGAGGTGGTTTCTGGATAGTCACAGGTGACTGCAGGGGAGCTGGAGGCTGAGACACACCAGCTTAGCTGAGACACATCATCTCACACACAAACAGGCAGGGTCCTCAGCTGAGACAGTGGCTTATTGTTACCCAGACAGTGAGGGACACCAGTCTTAAAACAGAAACTAGGTTGTCTAACCTGGGAGCAGGAGCTAGTCACAGCATGGAATTTCTGGCTAGTTTTCCTACTTCCTGAGGAATAACTATTGTCATTGTGTATTGATGAGGTGAAGCTAAGCAGCAAAAGATCTCACACCTGAAACCATCCTAATCTCTTTAAGGGTGGAAGGAAGAGAGACCCAGTTGACTGGTGGGGGCTGAGCAGGGAGACTGTCCCCTCTTGAATTCCCCTTCCAGGGAGGTGGGCAACACAAATCCCAAGGGATCACAACAATCTGATGTTGTCCTGTGGGTGCGGTGCCATCTTTTGCACTGTTCCATGCAGTTGCTGTGACCACCCTTGCATCAGGGCAGTATTGATCTTTGACATGCTCCATCCTTGCAAATTTCGCTGCATGTGGAGAACGGAATAATTTCTCCCATAATTAGCTTCTCCATCTATTAGAACAGCCTGAGCCCCAGCAGAGCTCCCAACAACAGCTGGTTTACAAGACAGAGAAGACCAAACAAATAGGACAACTCTTCTGATCATCAGCCTTATTCAGAAGGGACACTATTATCAAGTGTAAGGTTTAAGATCCCTTCCTGGAGGAAGATCCCTTCTCTGTAGGAAGAAATGAGGAGGGTCAAAATACCTGGATGCTCTCAGGGCATGAAGTAAGGGGTTGCTTGGAATAGGTCTCCACATCAGATCATCCTGTGCTCCCTGGCACTGACTGAATTGCAACCCAAGCGGAGAAGCCCACACTGGCAGCTAGACTCCAGGATCTCTGTGGATTCTCCTCTCCAGTGTTAATAATTTGCCCTGTCATGTCCTACTAGCTAGATGAAGCAAGTGTAGGTTTCCAGGAACAAGCTGCATGCCTGCCACTTCTGCTTTGTAAAAATCAGCCAGCAGCAGCTGGCTGCAGAGATTTCATAAGAGGGAGGAAGTCATGGGTTAGAGGCACCTGGTCAAGGGTTTCTTTGGCTGCAGCTATGCCTGGGAGAAGCTCCCAGTCCTTGTCTCATGAGCTGGACCAGATCTGCAATCATGAACTGTCAGCAGGGGGAATGGGAGCATGTCCCAGTCAGGCAGAATGACTTTCTGTCTCCATGGGTAGGACAGCTGAGATGCAGCTCCCTGCACCCAAACCATCTATCCTCCCATTACACCATGGCCTCCTACTTAGCCTCCAGCTGTTACCCCAGCCAAGGGGAGGAGAAAAGCAGGAGTGGGATGTAATCCTGTCACGTTGTGCTGACAGTGAGTATTCATACGTTGCAGCTTCCTCTGAGCATCTGTAGCACTGATTTCCTTGTCTCTGCTCTGTCCAGCTCTGCGGGTGAATTCCTGAAAGCGCTGTGAACTAACTGTGCTTTCTAAAGGCCTGAAGAATGAGGACATTATTTACTTTGGTTGTCGATGGGCATCAAATGGTGTGAAAGAAATGTATGCCTTAACTCCATTGCTATCTGGGACCAAAATAACAGATAAAAGGAGAAAATCTGTGGGAGTCATCATTATGTGGAGTTGCCATGGAAATAGCATGAGAGAACTTAGAGGAGAGCTATCACACCATGTCTCCAGGAGGGCATAAATCTCCTGCTAACCTCACTCCTTTTTATCACATTAACAGGCAATATTTTTTGCTTTAGCAAGAGTTGGGAAAACATCAAAGCACAGTTCTGACATTTTTGTCTATCCCTTAATTTCTCTGGCCAAAACCTCCCTGACCCCTAAAGAGGTAGAAAATGAACCCTAATGCTATTGGTAAACTGCCCTAGAAACCATTTGATAATTTCAGTAAAATGAAAGAAGGATGTCATTTTCCCCAGAAAATATTACTGACTCTTGAAATCACATGGGAAAAAAAAATGATAACCCCCATCCTTTTAAAAAAGTACTATTCTAAGACTTACTTTCAAATTAAAAAAAGGCATATTTAATTAAAAAGACTTTTAAAATGCTGATTTCTAAGGAAAAGCATTACAATTTGAAGGATCTCAGAATTTCAGTGAAGTTGCATGTCCAGCTCTCCACCATGCTCTTCCTGGCTGGCCATGGATCAGTCCTCTGGCGGGCAGTCCCCACTCAGGACTGCCAGTGATGGCTGTGGCAATTTGACCCAGAGTAAACTACCACTTGGATCCAGCTGCTTCTGAGTATAGACACGCAAGTGTGAGCGAATGAAACTAGTTCTGTTCTTTACCAAAATTGTTGGCCCGACTTCTAAGGCCTCACATTTTGTTTTGCTATGTTATTGCTCCAGTGTTGCAATATTTTTTCCAACCCCTTCTCCTACCGTTTTTTAGGGCTTTGGGCACTGCAATACCCTATCTGGGCACCTTTAGAGACAAGAAGGACCCTCAGCCTGCAGCCAGGCTCCACAAGGTAGAGAGCAGACAGGAAAGCCTGGAGCAAGGCAGTAGCAAAGCCTTCATATTTGTACCTGCTCCCTTTCAGCAGAGCCAGTAAGTGGGAAAGGAAAGATGCCTAGGAGCCTCCAATGAGACCTCATCTTCTCCACCCACCAGTACCAGTGCTGTGGCCCTGCATCAGTACTACAAGGGCAAGTGAGATGAAAGGAAGCAGAATAACAAGAGAGGAAGCCAAAGAGCTTGGTCCCCAAACGCTCCTTTAGGGGTCAGTTCAAGTTATGTTCCAGTTATTGACCCCAGTTCTGGCTCAGAGCACCAATCTCAACAACTTAATTTCTATCACATTTGTGACTTCACCTGCAAAACCTGGGACCCCAAGTGATATAAAGGTCTACATTTGTAAATATCTCTCCTATAGAATAGCTAAAGCCATGGAATTAATTTTCTTGGGGTGCCAACTTTGGCCCAGGCTTCTTCTTTGCTTATAGCTATCAGGTTTGCCATTATGGCAGTAATTTCAACTTTCTTCCCTAAAACTGTCTTCAAGAGAGAAAGGAAGGAGGGGAGGGGACAGGAAGGTCTCTTTTGATATCCTCATTTCTCAGGCAGAAGTCGTACAATTGTCTGAGAGAAAAAACTGTTGTGTTAAGTTCTTGTAGATTGTTTTGTCTCTTTGCTCAGCATCAATTTAAGATAAAATTATACACATAATTTTATAAATGCTATTTATAAAGTTGTGGATACATATTATGCATATTTTGTGCCAAAATGAATCCATTTTTACCCCTATGAAATGACAAGTCCCAAACACTGAATAAGGGGCTATTTTTAAGGCAGTTGTTGCTGAGTAGCATCTCTCTGTCTATAGCCATGGGAATAGACACCATTTTTAGCTTCTCATAGTTCTAGAGCTGGATTTGTTCCAGAAGAGTTTGTCACAACAGAGGGCGCTTGAATGGCGATTTATGATAAATGGATTTGTGGATTATGGGATCAAACATTTCAGAAAACAACTGTGCTTACCTTCATATCAGTACTGTTTGGGGAGCTCCTATTCATACCCTTGTGTCCTCTCCCAGGAGCAGGAACTGCAGTCACTGGGAAACTCTGTCCAGGTGACAGTTCCCAGGACAGTTTCCTCATCTCCTTGGTGTGCCTGCTTGTATATTGGTGCTTTCAATGGAGTTATCTGGAAGCAGCTGCCTTCAGCATTGCTTCAGGATTGTTACTTTCACATATTTCATTCCAAGGAAAGGGAAAACATCCAGAGGCTTTTCAAATGCTACTGCCTTAGCATCAGGAGTGGGAGTAACTTGAAAGGTGAAACAGAAATCCCTGTCTGTATCTGCAATTTTTGCTACATTCTGTGCATTCTGGGCTTTCATTCAAATTAAACAAATTTTAAAAAGCCAAAAATTAAATCATATGCTACAGAAAAAACCTTTTTTTCTCTTATTCAGAAATAGCATCTTTGCAATGAAAAATAAATGAACTCTTGTTGTCTGTTAAGAAACCAGTTCTGTAGAGAGCTATCTCCAGCCAAACAACTCCCTTGGCTCAAGATCTGGCCTTCATTCCTAGATTCAGAGAGAAGACCAGTGCAACCATTTAAAAGCTGATACCAACCCTGCCTGGAGCATGCATCTGAGAAGCAAAGCAGGGAACAAGGCACTGCCAGCCCCACAGGTGAGCAGTGCCACTGCCATGCCCAGTGAGATGGAAGAGGTGAGGCATGAAGCTACATAGGGGTCAACATATGGTCAAAACAACAAATACACCTGGAAGGAACAAAACCACCCCTGGGCATCCTGTGTGCTTGAAACTGCACCCATTTTTTCCTTCTCTATTTGCTCCAGACCCTTTTTCCCCGTTTGGATTAAGCAAGCACTCCAAACCCCGCAGGACTGCTTTCACGGTTTTGAAATTGACTGGGCAGGTTTCCAACTGGAGGGTGTTTTAGACCAGGTTCCCAAGACACAGTCTCATAAAATTGTCATTTCTGTTTCACTGCCTGCCTCGTGACAGGGAGGGGTGCTCAGAGCAGTCTCAACTGCTCTTTACAGCTCAGGATTTCACCCCTCCTGGGAAGCAGCGCCAAAGATGTCCTCAGAGGAAGAGCATTGCTTTCCACAAAGGCGTATTCCAGAGGCTTGTGCAAAGCAGATGGCAACACAGCAGGAGGAGAGTCATGCAGGGGATTTCCAGGGAGATCTTTGTTCCCTGGGCCTTGCTGTAGGAAGGAGACGTAGTCTTTCTAAGGCAGGGCTGGAGAAGCTGCGAGGCATCTCTTGTTCCTTCCCTGTGTTTAACTTTGCTGCAGCCATCAGGGCATTGGAAGCCCTATTGGAAGGGATTTGTCTGTCTCCCCTGCCAACCTCTGCCAAGGTAAAGGGCTAGTGTGTGACTTATGGGGTACCCAAAACATTATGTTCAACCAACCCACCCTCAAACCACTTTCCCCTGAGACAGCACAACCTAGACATCAACCTTCTCCTTCCTAGACTTCCACAAGATTTTTTTTTCTCCTCCAGCCTAGGTTTCCCATGCATAGGTATTGGTGTGCGGGTGTGTTAGGGTTTAACACCAGCCAGCAATGAAGCACCACACAGCTGCTCACTCTTCCGCCCACCCTGGTGGGATGGGGAAGGGAATCAGAAGAGTAGAAGTGAGAAAACTGGTGTGTTGAGATATAGACAGTTTAATAGGTAAAGCAAAAGCCATGCATGCAAGCAAAACAAACCCAGGAATTCATTCACCACTTCCCATGGGCAGGTAGAAATTACTTTTATCACTGAATATTCTGAGTTGGAAGGGACCTATGATTCAATGAGCCAGGACGTGTTGATTTGAAAAGATGTTCCTTTCTAAAGCTGAGTCATAAAGAGGATTGAGAAACTCTGCAACCAGTGATTAAACAAAAGAAACATCCACGAGCAGGGAAGTGGTGAAAATTGTCACACTGAACACTTCTTTTTATTTTAGTTCTTTGCTTTGGGTAAAAGGTTTCATTTGTTTTATTTGTCTGAGCATGATGCATTTCAAATTTCAGATCCTCTCCTCTTATCTTACTCACAGCAACATTCAGTTATGTTGATCTTGTACTTCTACAGTTGTGTGGGAAGGTGTCTGAACTTTTTGTCTAATGGTAGAAGACACTTCAATTGCTTTTTTGGACTCCAATTAGGAAAGACCTTACATTAAACACTAAGGATATAAAAAAAAATTGAACAAGACTGGAAAACAAGAGAGAATATTTGCCATGGCAATCTTTCTCTATTTTCTTTTGGGATATGACAAGTATGTGCTGAAGAAAACACATCCCCAACACACACATCTCTTAGACCCAAACCCACCTAGCTTCCCAGTCCAGGCACAGGTGGGGTGGGTGGTGCAGCTGCCCACATAGCACAGGCATGGGCTCTGCTGTCCCACCTCAAGGAGCTCCAGTGTCATATCGCACTGCCAGTGTCAGTGCACTCAATCCCACACTGTCACTCAAGTCACATTGAAGGTCAAAGTGATGTAGCACGTGGTATCTTTCAGGATGTGGTGTCTGGGATATTTCACTTCCACTGCTACTTTTAAAAATCTGCACATTAGATTCAGGCTCCTCAACACAGTCTTCTCCCAGGGATTGCACAAAAGATATGCCTGAGACTTGCCTGGGACCTTGGGCCGCTGATCAGTCAGACCTCACACTCAGTCTAAGAACATGCACCCATCTCACCTAGGCATAGGGTCTGGATGTGGAATTTAGCAGACAGATCCTCAGGAATCAAGCAGTATTTGCACTGACCCATCTTCTGCAGCAGCTCCCACAAAGGACTAGGAAAAAAGCATTTGCCATTGCTGAAATCTGTCTTGTGCAACGGATTCTGCTGAGAGCAAAGCAGATATTATGAATGAGCTGACAAAACCAGCCTGCTG
Source organism: Empidonax traillii (assembly GCF_003031625.1). Classification (NCBI taxonomy): domain Eukaryota; kingdom Metazoa; phylum Chordata; class Aves; order Passeriformes; family Tyrannidae; genus Empidonax; species Empidonax traillii. The sequence goes on along the minus strand of NW_020955601.1, from coordinate 444,466 downwards.
TTGGCATAGGCACCAAGCAGAGATAGAGTAGCTACACTGGAAGTGTTTCATCCATTACTGTCAGAGAAGTCACTTTTACCACTGATCTCGCTCAAATAAATCATGTTGCCAAGCAGTTTTATAGAGGCGTTGTACATCCAAAGCTACTTATGGTCCTGTTAAAAGAGATGCATTTCTTTTTTAGCTCAGTGTGGCTGAAATGCTGCCACAGAAGAAAGAGTCGTTGCTCAGAGGGCTATTGTAAAAGAGGTATTTTTGTAATTACAATAGGGAGGGACCATGTGAGCTAAGGAGCCTCTATCTTCTTCCTGTGACCCATTGCCTTCGGGCAGCATTGCAAAGCTGAAAATTTGCTACCACAAGCACAATAGCTGCTCACACAGTCTTTGCCATGGGGATTGATGAAAATGGGGAAATAATGATGTTACTTCCCCATTCACCATAAATCACCTACCCCCTCAAAGTGACTGGAGTATTATAAGTCTGGCCAGATTTATACGGACAACTTAACCAGTTAGCTCTTTTATAAAGGCTGTCATCTTCTTAATGCAGTGTTAGATACATTTGGGCATATGCCTACAAAAGAAAATATTTCTTTCTGAAGCTAACACAGCTCTCATTCTAGCAGACTTAAAACTTTGCTCTGAAAATGTTCACCCTGTGGCTGTGTTTGCACTAGCGAGTTTTTCAGTGACTGCAGAAGCCAACCAATAGATCAAAGTATCTGGTCTGCATGCACACTACATATACACATTTATACACATAACACACGTACATATATATACATAGATACGGTTTGCCACCGTTAATGCCAGCAGGAAAATTCCTAACTCACAGGTAGAGTAGCTTAGGAAGACAGCATGTCCAGCAGAGCTAAATCTACATGGCACATGTATAATTTCCATCAAGATTATGCTTTTTGAATTTGGCTCTATTTAAGTGTAGCCCTTCCCATGGCCAGTCGTATCACCATCATACTGCTACTTTGCACAGCACTGGGAGGGACCTGCCCATCTGCTAATAAGCACCAAGGGCACTCCTGTCTCTGGAACGCAGAGATAATTCCCAAAGCCATTACCCTGCTGAGCCTGTCCAACCCAGGAGGCAGCACAGACAACTGTGGGGCTGCTCCAGTCCACTGACAAGTGAGGCAATGGGAATGGGGCCACAGGCAGCAATGTGGTCTGCGACGCACAAACCCACCGCATCCCAACAGCCCAGAAAGGCAGCCTCCAGCAGTGACCATGTGCCTTCACAAGCAGAAACATCCACCTTCCAGTTTTCCGTGCACTGTTTTTTTAAATCCACACACAACGGGTAATGTCACACTGCCCTGTCAAACAACAGAAGAGTACCAAAATCTCTCATTTCAGCATTTGCTTGAGGCAGGAAAGGGCACTGGACGGGCACAGAAGAGAAGTAAGGAGGTCTCTAGGCAATCTACTGAACTATTATCCCTTGGAGAACAAATACTGGAGGGAACAGAGAAAAATACTTTTTTTTTTTTTTTATTTAACATTAGTTCAGGAGTCAATTGCATGTAACATGGTGCCTGTGGCCATGCTGGCCTTGGGTCAAAATCCAGAACACACCTCTGGCTTCTGGCCCCTGCACAAAGAGGCTTCTGGAAATCCTCCAATGTCAACAATGAGTCTGGCTGTCCAAACAAACATGCACTTGCAGTGGCAGAGGCATATCAAAGAGCTGTCTGACGAAGCTGCCTAAGGAGCAACCTGCTGGAAACCATCAGCCAAAGTGTATTTCTATCTTTCCATATGTAAGGAACTCCTTGCCATAGGACAAAAGGATGCCATGGATAGTAACTTTAAGTCTAGAAAGCAACTGGACAAATGCAGGGGATAAAGTCTACCTGGGTCCATCAAGCACACTAACAAAAATCCCTCGGCCACATTATACTAGAGATAGGGAAATATTTAGAGGAGGTATCACCCCACAGTTGCACTGATTCTGTAATCTGTCTCAGGTGTCCACTACTGTCCATCACTGGCAGCAGGGCACTGACCTACACAGGCCTCAGTGGCACAAAATGTGTAACATTTCTGGATTGTAGATCAATGTTGAAAATCAGTCCTGAGTATTTGCCTGAACACTCATGTGTTCACTGTCTGTGAACTGCAGCCACAGACACACACCATTTTCCTCAGGTGAGCAGTCCCCTAGTTGCTACATTAACACAAATGCATCACTCAGAACCTCTTAGAGGGAAAAATGAACAAGGAGATCATTTCATCAGCTCCCATCTTGCACAGTCAAATAATGCAGGGCCACACCGGGATACCTAAAATAGCAATTTATTGGGAAAAACATTATGACTATTTATAGATGCTGTGACATGATTAGTACCTGAAAAAGAAGGATAAACTGGCAACCTACAGTCTAGCAAATCAGTAACTCCCAATGAGCTCACAAAGTCAATGATCAACACAGAAGTTGTAAATTACAATATTGTATTTATTTCAAAACTCTAGAAAATGCAGACAAAACACAGGCATCTTTGCATACAGAAAAGGCAATTCAGTTTGCTTAAGGCTTTGATATAATTTAACACTGTTTATGAAACTCTATCCTGCCTGCCACATGCAAAAGGCCAGTAGCAGGGCTGCTGTAGGCAAAGCCTACAGATGTGATTACTCTCACAGTTTGGTCAGAAGCTCTTGCTCTCTGTTTAGAGTGTATGCATGTTATGGAAAAACCCACCATGCTGCTGAGATGTGCAGTTCTGTTCAAAGTTTATAACTGGCCTTCCTAACATCTGAGATTTCACAGGATAAATTTTGAGAAATTTCAAGGTTTTGATCATTGCAGGACATTCACCACTTGAAGCCAGAAAGGACTGTATCCACAGTCTAAACACAAGTTCCAAAATGAACCTGGGAACGCATAAATCAGACAGCACTATGCTCTTTCATTCCTCACTCACACAGGTAAAAATAATATGGGACATGAATAGGTCCCTTCGGATTTAGGAATGGGCTTAATAATGCATTTGCTGCTTAAAAAATTTCTTCAAAAGTCTAATCCTTTGTCTGTCTTGATTTCTCTTTTCATTCTTCCTCCTCTGCGTTGCAATCACTAAGTGCAGCCAATAGCTTTTCCCTTGTTTGTTTTTAATTAAATGATATCTGCTGTTTTTACCCATGAACTAGATGCTCTTGCACAATCCCCTCAAGTGACTGAAACTCTCTCGTGAGGTCCACAGCAAAGCTCTTTTATGGCTCAGCAAGAGAGAAAAGGAAAGCACATCAGAAACTCCAGTTTTCTCCTTTCACTCCTGAGATTTGTTCTCAGAAAGCAAACAGCTTGATCAGCCAGAAACCAAGACGCCATCTAACAAATGTCTCTTTCAGCTCCAGGGGAAAATGGCCTTTGGAAAGGACCTGAGCTTTGGGGCACTTAATCATCAGAGGACCACACCTCTTTTAGTAGAGGTAACAAATAATACAGGCACCGCAGCAGCATGGTGTGGGAGCGTGTTCCCACTGAGGGCATCCTGCTGTGTCCCTGGCAGAGCCCAGAGCTAAAATGCTGGTTTGATGCCTGACAGTTCAATATTGTTGGTCTTCCTGAAACAAGACCCACATTTGCTACCGTGTTTGAAGTTTCCAAAAGGCTATTCATCATTTGACGTAAGTCCCAGTTTTCAAGAATAGCCATATTCTCCTTCTCCTCTAAAGAAAACAGCTGCTCTGAGTAGCCCTTCAAAAACAGACACCATTTAAGAGAAGTTTTTTTAAAGATTGGCACCCACAGTAGTTTCACTGTATGTTCACCATTCTTCAAAGGCACCCTCAGATCACAAATGATAAGCACCTGCTTTCTTCCCAGCCTATACTCTTCTAATTCAATTAGATTACCACAAACATTTTAGCTTTGGCCCTTGTATAGGTTAGTTTTAAAGAAATGTTACACAACAGTAACAGGAAGGTAAGGAAATGATCTGGGGGTCTCCAAGTCACATTGTCCAGCTGCTAGCTGAGATCAAGACATAGCACGCTCCAAAATGTCTCACCTCAAACAGAAGAACAGCTGCAAACAGAAACTTGGATCTTTCTCTAAATGACATTTCTCAGTCAGATGATAGAAGCGTTGATCTCCTACACACACTGAATTAAAGGATGTTTATTTTCACTGTGCTGTGCTGGCAGCAATGCCTATGTCCCTTTAGACTGCTTGTGGAATGGCAAAGATAAAAGCAGCATTTTACAGCTGCAGAAAACTCAAGGAGATAAAAAAGTCACTGTATGACTGTACGCACTTTCATCATGTTCCCCTGCCCGTCTCAGGTGAGGCTAATAGTCTGCCAACACTTGGACGTGACTCCTGTCAGGCACAAGTCTTGCTAATTAAGTACTTCTGGCTTTCTCAGCATTGAACTATGATAGCACAAAGGAGATAAAAGCAAGCCACAGCACAGAGAGATCAAGAGAGTCTGAGTAGCTGAGGACCTGGTCTGGAGTGAAGGAGCAGGACAATCAGAAGGATCATCAAGTGTTCTTCTAAAATGGCTGGTCCATAAAAGACTAAGGCATAGGTGTGGAAAAAGGCAATGATAATTTTTTGCCTCTGCTGAATTATTAGTTTATTTTAAAGAGAACAGGGACGGGGAGGTTATCAGTGCAAGGCAGCAGCACGGGGAGCCAGATGTTCACTCTTTCACAAACCAGACCTCATTGCGTCGTCCATAAGGCTTCATAGGGGGATCATAACCATTGCACAAGTAGAAATCCTTGCGGTATGCAGCTTCACTCCCCAGAGCAGCCTTCAGCTTGGCAGCATAGTTCACATAATCCGTCTCTTTGGCATAGCCACCAAACTGCCTGCAAAGAAATCAAACACAGAGAGGTGTTGAGCAGTCCTGGCAAAGCACAGAAAGGGAGAGAGGGAGAGAGCCACAGTATATTTAGACACGCATTTTGGTCCAGGTCCTGCCAATATCCACTCATGCATGCACTGCTCATTGTGAACCAGCACACTTCATCTGTGATAGATGAAGTCTCAAGGGTTACATAGCCAGGGTGCAATCATCCATTGGCAGACCCCAAATGGATCCCCCCAAACAGCCCCACATGTATCACTCAGCAGAATGGCCCCGCCTTTTGAATCAACACCATAACAGAGGAACAACTTTCTAGGGCACAAGGTTATGTCCAATTCAGCACAGTCCACAGTCCTTACACCAATGCTGTCAACAACCATATTCACTGTGGTGTGAACAATCATCTGCTGGAAGCCTGATCATAAAGGAAAGCCAAACTCTAGCTAGGCCAAGAAAAAGGGGAGGTAATTGCCTACAACAGAGACATTGGCAATCATAGCACATGATGCTATTTAAAAGGGGTGGCTGGAATGAGTCTGGTTTATGTGGACCTCCCAACAACAGGAACTGTTTCCACATCAGCCTGCACCTCACCACTTGGCCTCAGGGCCAAGCTTTGAGACAAAACAGCCTGATATTGCAGAAGTGGCCCACGCCCAGAGCAAAGGCCAAGCAGCAATTGCAGGCAAGGGACAAGCCAGTTCAGAGTCAGCCAAAATAGTTCAAGCAAGGAGGCAGAGGAACCTCCAAAGGATTAAATACAAGGTGAAGGTCTTAGTGCTAATGTGATGCTAGTTTACATCCAGGCTGCCAGTCAAGAGCCAAAGACATTCAAAGGTGATTTGAAGCAATGCAACGGGTGCTTGTTTCCATGGTGACCTCTAGTGTGAGTCCATCTAAATGAGACTTCAGCTGACACCTGCAGTTCGATGGGAACCACATCAAAGGATGTTCTTGATGACTACAAACTATTTGGATCACAGAAAGTGGGGAAAACAATAGTTTTTGGATATTAAAAATGACTCAGTGCCTTTCAGGGCCAACCTCCACAGTTGTTTAACCAGTGGAGAAAAATCCATATTCCAAATCAGTGCAACATGACTAAAGGGAAGAAATTACATAAAACATCTGCCTTCAGTGTAGACATACCCCTCCATCTCTACCACATGCACCCCTTGTCTAGCAAGTCACCTGGTAAAACAAACACTGCACTTCAAAGCATGCTAAAAAGACCTCAGCACTTGGGACTGGAAATCCCAGGATGCATTTTTCTTACGTGGAATAAATGGTCATCCCCTGTCTCTCTTCAATCTTAATGCTTTCATCGGTAGGACAAGGAGGGTTGTCTTGAAACTGGCTCGGGATCCGCAGAGACACTTTCACTTTTTGCTGAAAGGAGCCATCTTCAGCAGGAAAAGCAGTGATGGAGACAGGAGCAGTCATGCCCATCCCAACCCCTGAAAGAGACACACAGACACTGCTAAAGAAGTCTAGGTTCTCAGGAACTCACAAAATTAACAGGAGATTCACAAAAGCTAATTTTAGTTTAGGAAAACTCCTCATACTGAATTTCCTGTATACTCAGTCAGGAGTGGGCTCCAGAACAGTCATATCATGCTTCTGCTTGGGCCAAGCTCTCTCTCCACACAAGGACCCTGGGAGACAAGGGCCACAGGTGATCTCCAGAAGGCTTTTTATTAATGGTGCTGGTTTTGTGGTTCTGTGAGACACCCTGTTCTATTGACAAATCAACTTTAACACAACAGGGTCTATAGCTCTGGGGCAGGCCAGCAGCACATAAAAATCTAAATCAGCATTTAAATTGATACTATCTGCACTTAGTTGTGAACCCATAGCCAATACTGGGTGACAGAAGCTTTCTCCTAAACCCTTCCAAATCCTTCCAGACATCCTACAAGTTCCAGTGCCCCAAAACACAGTGCTGTTATGGTTTTAAACAGGACTGTCCATGCTGTCCACACTCCAGGAACAGCATGCTTTTACCCCACTCATTAGCACTGAGGGGCATCACAAGGTACCGAAGACCATTTTTCTTCACTCCTCTTGCAGGAGCACAGAAGCTCCAAAACTCAGGATCAGGCAGCCACAAAACCAGTTGAGATCAAGGCATCTTTCTCATTTATTTTCCTTTGATACCATAGCTGTGTTTGTGTCACATGTTATAGAAGGCACTTTTTCTACTACAGCAACAGGGATCATCACCTTTCCAAAACACGCTGCTGTATGTGCCATTTCCCACTGCATCCAGCTCCTACTCCCGCAGAGACTATACCAATACCTCTAGATGCTGGAGAAAGGTGTGTGAGCACACGAATACACCTCAGAACTACTCTGTAGTTGTCTCCTGCTACAAATGGTTAAAATGCACATACTTTGGTAAAATGAGAATTAGAAGCAATCACATGGAAGCACCGTTATAAAACATTATGAAATACCATTAAAAAGGAAGCTGATTGTTCAATACCCTTTCATGAATAAAAAAAGCTAAACAAAATATCAAGGCCGTAACAGTTATTTCACTGCCTACAAGGGCACATCACAGAACCTGTGTCCCAGATATCCTGGATTTCATCAGCTACTGCCCACCCAGGGAGCTGCGATAGATACGTCTGCCTTCCTCATGTTGTACCAGCTGCAAGGTAACTCCTTCCTGCTTAAACAAATAATTTTTGACATTTTACCCTGAAACAGAGATGAGTTACAAGTAGACTCATAGCATGAGTTGGCTGGGCACGATTTAAACTGTGGCAAGTTTATTTCTCCCAGTGATGAGCCATCCCTATCACAGACCCCTAGCGCCAGGAACCACATGCCAGTCGGGCCCCATGGTGTCATCGCCTCCATCCATCCCGCCTTCACCAAGCCTCAACTACAAACATCTGCCAAGTCCTCTGGGCCAGGCAGCATCTCTCACCCTTGTCGTTGCTTCCTCCGACGTACTTGAGGAGCTTCACTGCCCCTTCCTTCGAGGCTTCGTCGAAAGGCTTTCCCACCAACTCCACCGCCGCAAACCGCCCGCCCTCGCACGCCCTCTCCTCGTAGCTGACCTGGTCCTGGGGAAGGAGGTGGGGATGGAGACGCCGCCAGGAGGAACGCGCTGCCCGGAGGTGACACCTTCCTCCCCGCACAGCGCCTCATCCGTCCCCGCCGGCGCACAAGCCCCGCAGGGAACAGCGCCGGCCGCCCGCCCCGCCACCGACCTTCTCGCCCTTGCTCAGCACCCGGCAGGGCCATGCCTCCACCGTGCTCAGCAGGGAGTTCTTCACCATGCCCAGCATGCTGCCGCGCCGCTCCTTTCGCTGCCGCCCGGCTCGGCTCGGCTCGGCTCTGCCCCGGTCAGCCCCGCTCGGCCGCGGTGGGAGGGCCCGGGGGACGCCCCGCCGCCTGGAGCACGGCCATCCCCCCGGGGCGCGCCCGGGGCCGGGCCGGAGCGGCGGGACCGGCAGGGAGCGGGCACGGCGGGGCTGGGGCAGCGGGAGGCGGCTTCCCAAGGGGAGGTGATGGAGCCGCCGGGAAGTGTGAGGAGTAACGGAGTGCGGGAGCAGATGGTACTCATCTGGAGGAGAGGAAGTCCTGATGGAGCGTGTAGAGTGGCACAGTGCTCCGGCAACTGCAAAATCATAAGTTTTGGTTTTGTTTTGTTTTATTTTTTTTTTTAATTTAATAAAACGAACTAAAGGGGAACACAGTTGGGTTTTAGGTTTTTAAGACAGTGAATTTAAGGCAGTGCTCTCTGTCGCTGGATGTTGTAAGGTTTATGAGAGGGGTAGATCTTAGAAGCCCCTAATGATACTTGGTCTCCCTCGACTGACCACCCAGCCACTCACCTCTGTTTAAAACTCCGTACAGATCCGTTTCCAGAAATACACGTAAATGAATGCAACAGAGAGCTTAGATGGCTTATGTAGCTGGATATATTTATATGCATAGAAGACTTGGACACTTTGTGACCACAAGTGGTTTTTTGTTGTATAAGCCATGTCAAAGGACAAGTGCTAGCTAGAGAAAGTGCCTTACACAGGATCTTTTAAGAAGAGGTAAAAATCAAATACCAGTCCCTGGGAATCAGTCCCATGGATCAGAGCAGCTTCCCCAGGCAGATGAGATAATCACCTCGAGGTGGTTGCTCAGCTGGACTCCTGCCTACTCAAATCAAAGGTGAGAGGTGCAGAAGTAGGCTGACACATAACTTTCCTATACTCTTAAAGAGCAAAAAAGAAAATTGTAAAAGAAATACGACATTAAAGCTTTTCCACCTAGAGAGAGAGGGCCATGCAAAGACAAAGAAGTTACAGAATTTGGCTGTGATCATCAGATCATACAGGCTGTGTTCGGGTCAGGGAGCTGGGCTGGAGCCCGGCATGGACTTTCACAGAGTGAATGACGGGCTGCTATCAGTGATGACAAGGCCACAGACCTAGTAATTTATTAACCATTTATATTTTTTTGCTTATTCACCATTATGCAAGAAATTGCAGAATTGTAATATACATACATTGCATGCTCCAACTTATTTGTTTTCTTTTAAAGCAAATGGTGAGTTTCTCCGTTGTGCTGGGAAGTTTTTGCCAAGAGTACCAACCAGGTAGGAATACCTGGACTCCTTTGTCTCTGGCAGAAGCTGGCGGTAAAAAGGTAAAAAGTAAAAGCATGCAGTGATCTGGTCTGGCCTCCCATCTCCAGCCATCTGTGACTGAGGGAAGTCTCACCTTTCTGTTTCAAGTAGTTCTTAATTAATTTTATACAAATTCAGATTGCCTGATAAAATGCTCGTGTCTAAGATATGCCATGAAAGCTGACATTTATGTTGTATTCTTCCTCGAGATAGGCCAAAATAACCAGCAGTCCCTACAGCCCCAAGCAGAGCATCCCTTGGAGGGACCAGCAGTGTGTGCAACCATGCAGCTGATTCTACAGCACAGGAGCTCTAAGTGCAGAATAACAAGAAGTTAGGAGCCTTTCTCTCCCGTTATTCCTTGTAATTTATGTAAATATATTCTGGGATCAAAATACTGTACATTTCCTGAGAAATTATGATGACAACTTCAACAAAGGCACAATTGTATCCTTTTATCAGCCATTTCACAGTCCTGATTTTTCCTTTCTCTAGCTAAGCTGTGTTTCAAATTCCCAAGAGAAAGCCAAAGAGAGAGTTTCCAAGTTAGAGTTTTGTTATTTTCTGAAAACCTGAACTCAGAGAATTTACATCCGGGAAATATTTATCAGATTGTCTCATACACTACTCATACCTCCCCACTCAACTAACTCCCAGGTTGCAGTCAAAATTCTTAATGTATTAATTCTTCTGGTTCATTCTAAAAGATTTTATATGAAACTATTTTTTTCCCCTTTTCCTCTGGAGGTTATTGTAGTGTCACTGAATTTCCTTCCATTAACTCAGGCTTTGGGAATCCTTAAATAGCTTGTCTACATCCTCACTGCTTATGACTGGATAGTGTTTGCAAAACAACTATCATGCCAGCCACCCCCACAATCATTTAGACATAATCCATTCTTTATTTCTGTTCTCATAAATTGCTTCATCCAGACCTTAAAAAAAAATAGTTTCTTTCTGTATATGTTTCAAAAGATTTCTTGTACACAGTTGACTGCTGTGTGGAAATCTCTGTACTGGATTTATCTTCAGAGGCCCGAAGGGCAAGCCCACTCTATCCTCTGTTCCGTGTGTAATTTGATTTCTGCACTCTTTTATATCACCAGCTTTATTGTCAGGAAGCCACAGGCAAGGACAAGCTGAAGGCAGTGTATTCTGGGTAATCCCTGAGGGACCAAAGTCTTTGGGGTGCGTAGTTGTTAATTTTCTACAGATCTTAATTGTGCTAAAGGGTCTTGGGAAATGTCTGGAGGTCAGTGCTTGCACGTGGAGAAAATATTCTGTGAGTTAGACACCAATTGAAATCTGTGATTTTGGAGATTGAACAGTCTCTCAAACTATTTGGAAAAATCCTTCTTGACACCTGTCTATGCCATTAAGTATCTAAACAGTTTTGGAAAAAAAAATCCTATGGTTCCATGGGTCTTGGCAGAAGTCAGTTCAATGTCTTTCAGAGTGCTGAACATATCTGCTGAATAACACAGTTCTGAGTGCACTGTTTCAGGTAGGTAAAAAACCACCTTTGCCGAAGGCGGATGTTCAAATTTGGTCCCTAGCAACTAACATATCTTCAGTCTTGAAGGATGATGCACAGACCAAGGTTATCCAAACCTACCCACCCTCTGAACATGTGAATATGGAGAAGAGGTTAAGGCTATATTTTGAAACAAAGCTTCCTCTCCCTCTCCCTGCCCAGCTGGAAGTGCCAAGCACTAATCCATCTTTCTGAATTCATCACTTGTTCAACTCCTTTGAAGTTCAAATTCCCCAGCTGTTTCAGATGGACTGCTTTAAAAATAGGATAGAGAGAAATTCACCTGATCTTTATAGAAAGAGCTTCCTCTGGTAAGCAGAAAGATTGACTGTATAGCCTAAAGGTATTCACGCTAAAGTGGACTGAGCTTGCCAACTCTTTTTGCTTGGGACGCAAACAGCCATCACTGAAGAACGGGGTCAGGTTTCACCTACTGACCTAGGTTTGGAAGGCAGCAGCAAAATGCAGAAGTTCTGGTCTCCTTCTAAAAGCTGACTTGTGTGTGCTTTGCTTTATTCTCTCTAGCAGCATCCCATTGAGAAAGGCTTAAGCAGATGAAAAAATTAAAGACTTCCCCTTTTTTTCAGGTAGACAATTAATTAACTGCTCTGAGGTCTCCTGCGAGCGTACAACCTTCTCCTATGCATCGGAAGTCTCCGCAGCTGAGTATTTCCACGCCTTTGGCTCTGCAGAGCATTCAGTTGAAGGGGAAGGATGGTTTTGCTGATGACATTGAGGCGTTCGTTCAGTTCTTCCAGCCTTTTCCTTATCGACTGGACTTCCCTCACGAGATTGTCCACAGCCGCGGAGACAGGACGGAGACTACAGATAGAGTCATACAGGAGAGCAACTCAATTTAGGAAGTATTCCTGAGCATGCAATGAAATTTACCATGATCTTGTGTTTCTTAATGGGTAAGGGCCCTTAATGATGAAACAGCTGCAGGCAACCATTAAAAGATGCTTCCAAAGCTACCCTTCCCTTTGGCTGTTAGGAATTCATCTGAGGTGCCACATCTGAACCCAGGAAATCATAGCTTCAGGATCAGCATGGGCAGCATGGTCTTTCAACCGTCTGATTTTAATTACTATTATTTAACTTGGAGTAGACATGGAGGGTGGGCCAGCGATTCCCGTGCAGTACTGTTAGTCTTCTACATTTCCAATGAACCTGTCTGTGTCCTTGCCAGCAAACTCTCAATTGTAAACCCAATGCAGGAAATGTGGCTGGATAGTCTCATTACATCTTCCTGGACTAAAGTTAGAACTTTCCAAATACAGGATTTAATGTCATCCCTGTTAATCTTAGGCACCAATGAATTTCAGCACTGTCAGTATAAAAGCTGTGCTAGTATCAACAGCCATCATGCAGCCAGGGAGAAATCCACTTGGTGTCAAAGACAACATATAATCTATGAAATATATCCTCCTGAAACTCAAATTTGTACAGATATTTTGTGACCTTTTGACTAGTGCCTATTTTATTCTTCTAGCCTTTCCTCTTCTACTGGTTCAATGGGTAGCAACTGCAAACAGATTTTTTTTTTATTGTTCCTAAAGAGAAAGATGAATTATGGAAAATGACCACTTGCTTTATGAACAATTCTGATTTAAGTTAGGTTTCTAGTAATTCCCACTATTCCCCTCTTCTCTCTCTCTTTCATAGCCTTTCCCACTCTGTTTCTGGAAATATGAGATTGAAGTAAATTTTGTGAGTGTGTTCAACAGTTAATATTTCCTGCAATGCAAAGGGGGAATATGATGACATGAACTAGTGAATGGCTTTCTCAGATCTGTGTGTTAGAGATTGAAATAAAAAAAACATCACAGGCCAAATTAGCTTCTTCTCCCTGCCCTGTGGCCAAGTCCATGTGTGGATTGATTTATAGCACAATTAATTTTTCCCAGCCTGTTCTCACAGGAGTGAGGTGCCAGGGACATTTTCTTTAGGATAATTCTTGTTATACAGTGATGGCAATTGAGAACATTTCACAACAGTCAGCAGAATATTCAGTTTACTGATCCAAGCAGCTAGCACAACAGATACCAAGACATTTCCCCCCAGCTGAGCAATATGAAAATTCATCTTAAAGAAGATGAATCCTGCTCAAGGAAGGACACCCAGGAGAGGACTGAATCCCACCTCCAGATCAGGGGAATTACCTGGAGAACTCAGGCAGTAGAGCATTTGGGTTGTTCAGCAGCGTATGCTTCATCTGCCAGAAGATGTCATTTCCCCATTTCTCAAGGGTTTGAGTAATGCTGTTAACACCTTCTATGTTGACCTTGTCAGCTAGGTTAGCAGGATGTCCATAGAAGAGAGGAAAATAAATGTGACAGAACAAGAAAATATGAGCCAGTGCTCTGAGTTTGATTCCATTCCCCATCACAACTCAGTTGCAATGAAATGCCAAATATTAAACATATGGAGGATCTAAATTAAAAAGTATAATTCTCTGCCTCCAGGTGCCCAAATTTTCTGCTGTCACTGGTTACCCCAGCTGATTATTTCTAAAACCATTTTTTTCACAAGAAGTCTCAGCAGCTACCCGGGAATCAAAAAAGAGCAGTCATGAATAAGCACTGTGTATCTCACTCCAAGGACAAAACAGGCAAATCTTCAGCTCTGAGTTACTGAATACCTCCAGTGCTGACCCACCACCATGACATCCTACCGCCTTCTCTGTAGTTCCATTTCCGATGCTGGTCCAGAAAGTCCTCCTGGGATTTACTGCAGGGCAAAAGGATGAAGAGCAGGAAAAGGGTAAGAGTCACCATGATGGTTGTTGCAGAATCTCGACTTCCCTCTGCTCTGTGGAAACAAAAAGTCTTGCTTACTGCTTTATTTATTTATTTATTTCCTCTCTTCAACCTCTTCTCATCTGTCACCACAACACCAAATTTCTCTCTGATGATGTTTAAAGAATCTGGTTCTTTAAAATGTAGTTCAAGTTGCTCAGTATAGCTTTTACAGAAGCACAGGGACTTTTTCACAAATACAAACTTTACTTTCTTTTCAAGCACTTGAATGCTACAGAGATGCTTCATTAACTGGCAGCAGCTATGAAGGTAGTTTTGCTTCATATGTAGCCGTGTTGGGATAGCACCTTATAGCTGTAATTGTTCTATCAATGTCAGGAGGAGGCAGTGCGAGGTATAAAAATAGCCACATACCCACTTTTGGGGGAAACAAGGTAAAATACAATGAAACAATTTATTAAGTATTTCATAGTGGACAGGATTAAAAAAAAAAAAAATGGTCTTTTTGATCTAATCCATTAACCAGTGACAACATCTTGGATGCTGCCCAGTAACAGAACTTCAAAGGCAACCCCACCCTCATGTACTATCTCCACCATGCCATGGTGTTAGCGGGCCAGTTCGTCATGAGCAAAGTTGAAGAGTAGGCAAGACAGGTAAATGAACTGATCTGAGCACTTACCTAAGCTGCTGTTTTTCTTTCAAGTTTACCATCATTCTTAAGCCAATGGAAATCTACCCTAACCTACAAGCCCTCCTGTACAAGTACTGTCTCTAAATGTAAGAGGACAGATCAGTCTCTCCACAGCTTATTCATGCTGATTTGTTATTCTGTCCTAATTACGTAGTCCCTCAGTGTTGAATCTGGTATTTTTATTTTAAAAAGAGTCATGAACAGCTGTTTTGGTAGAAACTGGCTGGAAATATCAGTTACGCACATATTGCACATAGCAAACAGAAAAAATGCGTTGCCAAGTTCATGGGTTTTAGTGATGATTTCAGTCATCTGTGGTCACAGTGATGGAGGGGCTCATGTGAGAAGTAGGCACATTCAGAAAATCTAAATTATTCCCTTATTTAGGTACATGCATCAAAAACCTAGGACCTCACTGCAAAATATGAGGATATTAAATTGCTTTTTGAATATCATATAATCCTCATCAAACAATCTGGGAAAAATTTGGTCATGTCAAAACCTACCAGGAGCTGTAGCAGATAAAGCAGTAACTTACAATTCCTTTCACTTTGTCCCTTTCTTACATTTGATCACTAGTGTATTCTAATTGCAACTGCATTTATTTTCCCACTATTTAAAATTGCAGTCTGAATATAGCCATACATCATGATACTTTAAAAATATGTTTGACCTGTCGGGATGTACTTTGTACTTAGTGTTCTTCTAATTGGAATATTCATTTAAAGGGGAAAAAATTACCTTCTTCCTATCTCACACAAACACACACCTCTTCTTTGCCTCAACTCGGAGCTGCTAAAATGAAAATCTCTAAGAAGGTCTGACGGTATCACCAAGGCTCATAATGAAAAGGTCCTCATAGACCTTCTTCAAACTACTTGCATTGACACCATAGCTCCTCTGCCTCTCAGCTTTTGCAGATAAATACTCCAGCCTTTACACCTTTTTTTTTTTTTTCTCTTTCTTTGAATGACTATGCACTGCACATGCCTTTTTAATCTTCCCTGATGGGAAAGGACTTAACAGACACCAATGTGTCTAATTACAAATTATTTGAAAATGCTGCCAACATCAAGAGGCACTGTGGCTTCCAAGCTAATTTAAAAACTTCCTGAAGAGATTGTCCATTCCTTACTCTTTCCACCTCCCACTTGTTTCAATACCCCACAGCTGAGATACTTTGATCTTTCTGTATTTGTTAAAAGAAGGGTGGTAATAAATTCCACCTACATCTGATACTGAAAAACCAGCTTATTTGAGCTCAAACTTTTTAGAACATCAGGTGTCCCAATGAATCACAATACCCACATGTTCTATTTGCAGAGCCCTTCACAGACCAGTTTCCTTGTAGTTTTGTTCCCTGCATTCCTAAGAGCCTACTGGATTTTATTATCACAGTAAACATCAGGTTATAATCATCTCTGAAATAGATTCTCATACCACAGACACACAGAAAATGAGCAATCTTCCCTCTCTTAAGTGGAATTGTAGAAGGCAAATGGATATCCACTAATAGGTTTCTAGCTGAAAAAGTCTGCAGGGTCATCTGTAATAGGAACCAGATCCCAAGCCTGTTCAAATGCGTCTTCTGATTTGTTTCAGAGTTGCATTGTAAAGTACTATCAGAGTAGAACACAAATTGATAAGCAGGGAGAACTCTCTCAAATCCTCAGATGGAAACTCTTTTCTAAATGCAGAGGATAACAATAACAACATATTAGCATTGTCATAGTTACTATTAATTACAGTAATATGGAGAACTGTCAGAAAATTACATCACATTCTGCCCTTGAAGCAGGGTAGGCTCTGTGATTCACTGGACAGTCCCTTCGTCTGCAAGCAGTGAAGACAGACACATTGGTCTCATTATTACACAGTACTTTTTTTCAGCTTTTAACCTTTCAGTTCCTCGCTTCAACATAATAAAAGAGCTCAGCTAGCTCAATACCCTGAGCGCAGCCCTGCTGGGATCAGCAGCTGTGCCATCCAAGCCAAAATCCTTGCCCCAAAGCAAAGCAATATTGCCAGTATTTTATTTACTTCTTCTCTTAACCCCTACAGTTTCTTGTTGATCTGCTATACTCCATTTCCAGTGCTCCTCCCTCCTTACACATAGTGGGTAATCACAACAGAACACTGAGATTTCACTGCTATCTGCCCCAGACTTTGGTACACCGAGGTCAAGCGCAATTAACTGAAGTTCACCACTGCTCATGGGTTGTGCTACCTGCTAGGATATGGGGGAATTGCCTATGTTATCTGCTCCTGGTACTAAACACAGCTTAATTTCAGAGAGCCTTCTGTCCCATGAAGCCTGAGGAGAACACCCTCATCCTATTGCAGATGTGAGTTGTTGGATTACTGTGCAAAGCTTGCCTACCCCTCATATCTCAGGAGGACTTGAAACCTTCCCCTGTACTTCTGACTGCTCTAAACACGTGCACTCTCTTGATGTCATGCATGAGCATGCATCTCAGTGTGTTAACTCAAACCCATGCCTGCTCTGAGAAGAGGGTTTTGTTGATTAGTGTTAGCAATCACTGTAATGATACTTAAAATGAAGGATTTTTTTTTTTCTGCAGCATTGAACTGCAAGTGAATTGCCTTTGTGCTTTTCATTTGAGGTCCATTCTGCTCTCATAGCTTTCCCAAGTTCCTTTCAAACTACTTTCAAACTTAAGCTGAAGAGTGACACTGGATTTTGGGTTGTTGCAGAGAAATAAAATATACTCTTAAGTGAATTGGAGTTTGATCTCAAGTAAATAATAAATACAAAAAATGTATCTCTCACTACAATAGTAATGGATATTTAAACATCAAAGTAAGTTTAAGATTCTCTATTTTGTAAAGAATCTTAATAGATAATTAAAGCTATTTTTGCAGACTGTTGGAATTTCTCTATCTTTATTTTCATATGCAGCATTTTAAGAATATGATAAAGTTATATTACTTACACACACACAACTAAAATGTTCTGGTTTACATATTAAATTCATGAAGTTTTAAGAGATATAAAACAAGCAGCTTCATAATAATAATAAAAAAAGCATATTGTAACTGCACACAATTTCTAAGTAATGCCAGTTCTGCAAGAGCTCTCAGCCCAGGACCCTGAAGAGTGTCTGAGCTTTTAGAAGACAAAGCTGCCAAGACTGTGAGTACAGAACAATTAAAGTATTTTCAAGCTCTGCTTGCAAAAAAAGAAAAAAAAAAAAAAAAAAAAAAAAAAAAAAAAAAAAAAAAAAAAAAAAAAAA
The DNA here is from genome assembly GCF_003031625.1 of Empidonax traillii. Lineage (NCBI taxonomy): Eukaryota > Metazoa > Chordata > Aves > Passeriformes > Tyrannidae > Empidonax > Empidonax traillii. The sequence goes on along the minus strand of NW_020955601.1, from coordinate 426,751 downwards.
AAAAAAAAAAAAAAAAAAAAAAAAAAAAAAAAAAAAAAAAAAAAAAAAAAAAACACATATGCTCATATTATTATGTAATGATGGAAATATAATGAAAAATGCCAAAAATAATTTAAACACTGGGTCTTACAATATTAACCCAGCCACAGTAGTACAGCTAGAATATCACCTGTTTCAAAAGTCTTTATTATAAATTCATTGTAATGTATTATTCTTCAATTTATGTGTGTGTGTATAATACTGTATGTTGATACATGGACACACTCAGCTTTGGTTTGGTTTAACAATATGTAGGAATAACAATATCTTGAATTTTTCAAGTTTGGCAACATATTTGAGTTAAATAGTGCTTTTTCATATAATTAAGAGCAACACTGCTCATTTTCTACCCAGATGTTGTGGGAAAGCAAAGAGCATCTGAATCCCTTGAATAGTCTGACCATCCTCCTAAACAAAGAGATCTGATGGACAGCCCTGATGACAGACAGGTAGGGTGATGCTGTTGCCAGCAGCCAGCTGTACCGATGATAAAGAAGAAAAATAAAGCTAACCAGGTGCAAAGCACACATCTACTGCAATTTGTAACATCAGTAAAGGACTGTTGGTTTTAAGGAAGTAATATTCACTTTTGCCTCTTTTCCAGGTGCACGATTTTTCAGGATATGTGTTATCTTCAACTCTCATTTAGTGCTTGGTGCTTCCTCTTAAGAAATTTCCTCTCTCTCCTTGGATAGGCATCCACAGACGTTGTATTCTCCATGTCTGCCTGTCTGCCTGACTCTAAGGATTTACTTGCTCTTTCTTTCTACCTCCTTCTCTCACTCTGCACGCTCCTATTCTCTGGAAATGTAGGTAACAATTCTCCAGCTTCCACATCCATGCTAGTCTGCACATGAACCCTCCTCTCCTGGCTCTTTGCACTGGTGCCCTTAAAGTCCCTCAACCCAACAAGCTCTTTCCAAGGTGCATGAATGTGTCTCCTCCAGAGGAAGAAACAAAACATTCCTGGGAAAGAAGGCAGAGAATTGCATATGGACATTACCTTTGCTCTTGAGGTCAGTCCTCCTGTGACGAGGCTTCCAAATCTCTTCCTCCCTGCTCCTTTCTTCTCCTCACTACCCCCTCTGCATTTCAGCTTGCAACGAGTGACGTGTCCCTCTTCATTTCCCTGCTTTCCACATTTCCAAAGTCTTTCCATGGAGCCTCCTCCAGCTGTACCTCTCTTACCCCTCCCTCCCACTCCTGCAAACTAACCTTCTCCCCCCACACATGGGAGCCTTATGGGAAGGAAAGCCTGGGCGATGGAGCCCTTCTCAGAAACAGCTCTGTCTGCAAGGACATCCGTGTATTTTTGCCCCCGGTTCTTTTGGGCAGCTCTCAACTGCTGGCTCTCCGGCACAGCTGTATGACTTCTCTTACTAGTCACAGTTTCCACTATGCAGTGTTTCCCTCTGGCTGCTTGAACCCTCCAGTCATCCAGTCATGAATTTGTTCACCACGTTGTTCCTGCCTTTTAACTAACATGCCAATTAATTCCCTGCTGATTAGTTCATTCCTGATGCACTCTGCCAAATCTATTTCTAGTGGAATAAACAAGGAGGGATGAATCGGCTGCAGTGTTGTTGTTTTTTTCCCTGACCCCCTCCCCTGGATCTGTGCCTGCCAAATCAAACAATATCAGGTCTGGTCAGTACTCAATAAAAAGATCTCCAGAGAAATGCAAGGTGTTAAAGCGACGATTTTTGTGAAGCAGGAGGTGGACCCCCGACTCTGGTCCCATGTCTGTGTTGAACTGACATTTTGCTGTGATTTGAGAGGATGTGCAGCCACCACAGCCCAAAGCTGAAGAATTGCTGCACACACAGGCTCATGACTAGACCCATGGCACTGCTTGCAAGTACCTTGGCCAAATCTGCATTCTTCTTGATATTACTTCTCCAGTATCAACTGGCAAGAACACCCTCTCCATTTCCTGACCAGTCTATTCTTACTTAACTCAATTTTCCACAGCCAAGATGCTGCACTCAACAGTGAGAAAAAAGATGCTTTTCTCACAGGGTGAAGGACTGTCCAGTTACTCAGAATAAAAGCAAACACCTAGAAGTAAGGAGCCAGAGGTACATGCAAGTGTTACAGACAAAGCAGTTACAAACACAGGATTGTGATGGCAACAGAGTGATGCTGGTTCAAAGCAGGTGAGGAGCTGATTGCTAGGAAAGCTGAGTGGCATCCTTTTAAGCACAGTCCATAAACATCAGCCAGCACTATCATTTAGTCAGCCATTTGAATGCACTCAAGAACAGAGAGGTTCCACTGGAACCAGACTCAGGAGTATCTGCTTCGCTGACACCAGAAGCATGTGGTTTTGGCTGCTTCTGCTCTCCCAGTCCCACTGGCTCTGTGGCAGGGAAATTTCTGAGAAGACTGTCTTGTTTATGGAGCCTTGCCATTGAAATGGCAGGACACTAATTTGCAAAGTTATAAAACATCAGTTTTTAAAAGCAGCCTGTAATATACAGGCTTAATACCGACCAACCTCCGGAGGAATTGGAAACTTATTTTTTCAGGGCTGGAACAAGCAAACAAAATGTCCAGGCAACAGGCAAATAACCCAAACAATCGTCTGCCTCCAGCTGTTCTCTATTCAGCATGTGGCAAACACAGTCCTGTGATGCCTTTGCAACTCCCTGCTAAGAGGAAGCGAACTGCTGATGGTCAGCATGAGATGGGGACACCAGACTGAGGAATGCTCTGAGCAAGAACCCCTCCATGGGGGCATGGCACAGAGACACCGGCTGAGCAAACCTGATGGAGAAACACACACATTCCCAAAATCCTGGTCCAAATCCAAACTGTGCTGGTGAAGGGTTGCAGTGTGTGCCCAATGTCCTAGTCCAGTGCTGGCAGCCTGCCAGCACAGGACAGTTCTCAGCAGGCAGGAGTGTGTATCAGCAAAATTACCCATTCCATGGGCCTCCTTTGGGACTGGCAGGACAAGAGGGAGCTGTATCTTTTCCCTTCCTTGTCTTCTTTCTGCTACTATCCACATTTCCAATGACATGAAAAGACCACTGCCCAGCCCACTGTCACCACCATGGCTGCATTCAAATAGTGATACCCAGCACCCACGTGCCATCACTACCATAGCAAGCATAGACCGGGGAACTTTAACACAACCAACTAACAAGAAACTCCCTTTTTTTGCTGTTGACAAATTTGTTGACAGCAGGGTGTTCCATTTGCTGTCCCGAATGAGGACTGCTGCTTCCAGTCAGTTTTCTAAACTTGAGCGGCCTAGCATGAAGCTTGTTTTTGATACGTGTGTGTCTGTCCGTGGCTCTCTCAGGACACACAAGAGCTCTGAGACAGCAAAACCCTTCTGGAAAGAACAACATCTGCAGAAACATTTGTGGTCATCTCCCCAGAACCTGATTCAGCCCATGGCCTTTGGGCAGGTGCAGATTTAGCAAGCTAAGGGCAAAACTAAAGGGACTTAAACCTTCCCTTGTACCTGGCAGAGTGTTTGTGCTTTGGACCATGTGGGAAAGCAGTATCTGTGGAGGTCTCCTCAGCACTGCTGCTTGTATCCTGCCCTGGCTGCCACACACACACTGAGTCGAAAGACCCCCTGAGTGCAAAAACTGGGCACCCTGAGTGAGATGAAATCGCAGAAGAATTCCTGACACAACATAGGGAACAGATGGCAGGCTGGCTTTGAGATGTTAACATCTGTAGGGCTGGGGGCCTTTTAAAAGTCCACGCACGAGCCACCAGAGATTTCAACAAAGGTCTGCAGGGACACAGGTGCTCCTGTGCAATTTCTAGGCGCATCCATCTTTGGGGCTGCCCCAGGGTCCAGCTGGCCAGCAACTGCTGGACTCTGACTGGTTTCAGCCCTGTGCACAAGCCAGAAAGCAGGCCATCTGAAACAGCTCCTCTCTTCCCAGCTGTTATTGTGCCAGTCACTTCCACAACTGCTGTGCCCATTCACTTGCCTGTCCCTGCACAAACCACCAAAGCTTCATCTTACTCACTCACCTGCAGCCATTTCTCTCACTTTAGATCAGAGACAAGTGCGGAGCACCTGTGAACTGTTGCACTCTTCCCCTGGTACCATTTAACATCTGCTTTGGACCACTGAAAATCAGTAAACAAAATGTTTCCGATGCATGATGTCTCCTCCCTTCCCTAGCTGGCATGACTGCATGTCACTGCTGCAGGCACAGGCACCTGCAACTGGACTCAGACTGTCCATGGCATCTCCATGGGCTCATGCAGGGAGGCAAGGCAATCAAAGGAAGCCACACAGAACAACAGGGAACACAGGCCTGGCACTGAGAGCCTACGCAACACTTCACAGCATGCATTGCCCCAGTGTTGTCAGATCCAACGGGTTAGAAGGAAGAGGGCGATTCCCAAGGGCGCATCGAGATATATGCTTCCTGCTGGGCAGTTTGCAGGATTTTGTGGCAGATGCTGTCTCCTCTTTTGCATAACACATCCTCTTATTATCTACTGTCTACTCCTACTTTATTGCTTCTCCAGTTCATGCACCACTGGGCACTTCCCTCTGGTCTCTCAGCCACAGGGTTTCTAGCAATAGCAGAACAACAGTGAGACAAGAGATGGACTCATCAGGAGTTTGGTTGGAGCAGCCATCCATAGTAACTCCCTCAACTAACACACCCCCTGCCTGCCGCTGTGAAGGTAGGATGTGGGCACACTCCACAGCCTCAGGTGCTGCATGGCTTAAACTCTTGCCCAGGTCTGAGTGACTTTCGGCCTTATCTCATGCTGGGGTAAACACAGGGCTGCCACTGGTTTTACTGCCTGGGTTCATTAGAAACTAGGATCATTCACTCAACTTTAAATTGCCGGAAGCATCTCTGCTGTTTTGCACCTGCTAGAAATGTTATTCTCACTTTTCCGGGTTTTACTTGCTTACATTGTTTCGTCCTGTTAGCCTTCACTGCTTGATTGTATTTATTTGCTGCATTTCCTATTTATTGCAATGTCTGCTCCTGTGTAACTCCTCTGTCACAGAAGGACTCAGCTTGGCACAGGAGGAAGGAGGATAGTGCTCCTGGCTTGTCCATGTAGCCATGCAGAGGGGAAGGGTGAGACAAATAGAATGGGCAAAAGCATTACCTTAATGCTAATAGGAGTGCCAGGATACAGGTTATTTCTTCCCTCTGGACAGCTGAGAATAGTTCCTGTACCAGCAGCTCTTCAGGAGGCAGTTGCCCCTCTGATCTTACAGCAGAACTGTGTGTGCAATCACTCCATTGTGCAGCTCTGCATGAGTGACCCTCTCTAGGTTGAGGACCTTAAATAGTAATGTTTAATGTGGGTCCTTTCAGTGTCAAGGAGCAACCAGAGGTTCTTGTGCTGGCAAGATGGAAAAGGCTTTAATTTCTGGTAGACAGGTGTCAAGAAGCAAGTCAGTGAGGTGTGTCCCAGTTAAACCTGCCCCGCTGAAGTCCAATCCAAACCTCATTCTCCATTTGTTTGGATGAGCCCCATCCTTTACTAAGTGATTGGCAGGAGATCACTGCACAAAAAGGGCAATGCATTTGCCTTGTGGGAACTTCAGGGTAGGCTGGTCCAGTGACTAAAGCAGAAGAGTACTGAACAAACTAATTGCAGGGCAGGAGAAGCAATATGCATGGCCTGTCCCAGAAGGAAATCTAGGAGGGGGAAAAGAGAAGACAGCTGCAACTTTGATGCAGAACTAGAGGGTGTTATCTGGGATTTCTGGACAAGGCAGCTGCCCCTACATATTGTGTTCCTGCTGCTGTTCTAGGACTTCACCCCTCTCCTTTTGTGTGGAGTGATGGTGAGAAGTTACTGGAAGAGGTGACACTGAAAAGGTTTCCTTATGGCGTTTGCCACCAATTTTGAGCCAAATGCAAAGTCTTCTGAACTGGTCCTATTAGGTGGACCCTGGATATCACTACAGTTTATGTAGTTTGGGTGAATATTGTGTACCTATGCAAAGACTCCAACATACTAGCATTGCAAAGGACGCGGGTCAGGTCAGAAATCAGGCATCCAGCAAGGCACAGCAAATTTACCTCAGGCAAGGTGTTCAGGACAGCAGGTGTTAGAGTCGTCAGAGAGGGCTTGCAGAGGCTTAACACTGGTGAGGGGCTGGTAACTATGTATTTTCACGCTTTTTGGCTTGTAACATTTTTCTAAATGACCACACTGTCTACCCAAAGCTCTCAGACTTCCAAACTTAAGCCCAAGGATCCCATTTTTCAGCATCTGCCTTTTAAAAACTGCTTAGGAAAAAATATAAATAAAATGAACAGTGACATTCACATAAATGAATGATTTATTTGCAACTTTTTGATTGATATTAGTACACTTGACAGGTCCAATTTATATGCAAATCAGCTTACATTCACAGCGTAAAGAAGGAAAACTTAATTTCTCATGCTTTGCAAATCATTAAACCCTCTGAACTCTTTGCTTAGTCATATGTTCCTCAAAAGCATCGGTTTAATCACAAATCACTTGTCCTTGCAATCCATTAGCCTCACAGAGAACTCTGGGCTTGGAGAACAAGCCATTTTTGTGGGAATGCATGAAATTAAGAGCCGGCTATACTGTACCACAAATGTAGAAGCTTTGCAAATTATGGTTTTTTGCAGTGTATGTGTGTGCACCAGATGTTAGAAGATCACAAATGAGGACACCAGATTTCTCAGTTCCTGCTTCTGGCTGTTTTCTGCTGTTCCTTTGCTCCCAGCTCTAATTGGTAGCAGAAGCATTTTCTTAGAAGGAATCACTCTGCTGGACAGCTCTTGCTCTGTGTATCACAGGCTTTGCTAACTGAGACTTGAAAAGGATCCAGGACCTATCCTGTAAATATTTACATAGATACAGAACTGTTACTGCTCTTAAATCAAAGAGTAGAGGACAGGAAATGGCATCCAGAACAGAAAGACTCTGTATTCAGAAAGATCTGGAAGGGAAAGAACAATAACTACTGTGATGGCTTCTCCAGAGTTTGGCACCTGGGACTACCCCCGCAAGTGCTGTGTTCTCGGGAAAGTCCTGATCTGAAGCCTGGTGACATCAATGTGAAAAAGAAAAAAAATCCCTTTGATACCAAAAAGTTTTGGATCAGAACTACTCTTTCCCATTCATATCTGGAAAAAAAAAAAAAATTATCTTAACCAGCTAGACCACTTGGTGTCTCTCTTCTGCTCCTAATTTATTATTACTATTTAAGGACAGACCCAGATAGGAAAGATTAAGTACATTATTTGCAGAAACAAAACTTGAAACAGAAAAGCAAGAGCAGCAGCAGATGTTGAGGAAACACGATGTGTTCTTTAGTTGGTCGGACTGTCTTTTGATGTCTTTAGCCAATACTCCTTTCCCTCATTCTGTGACAAAGGACATTGCCTTGTGAATTCTCATACAAATCATGACTTGAAGAAGTGGCAGTGTTAGGTGGCCTGTGCACGATTCTGTGAATCAGGAAGCTCGATTCTTGTGGCTTTGTGGAAGCCACAAAATCGTCCTTGCTCAACTTCCCCATCATGAAAAAGGGAGAGTTGACTTGTTCGGTTACCTCGGAAGGCTGCAATGATGACTGAGCACAGCTTTGGAAAAGACCCTGGCTATCTTTTGTAATTAAACAACAACAACAAAAAAACCCATTGCAAAATAAAACAAAATCAACGAGGTTTCTTCCAACGAAAACCTTCCCAAGAATGAAGATATATATTTATAGCAAGAACAATTTAACGGACTGACATTTTCTGTGCAAACCACTTAGGATAACGAGCCTTTTTTTCCATCCGTCTGCGCCTACGCAGCCGTGCAGCCTGCGGGGATCTGGTCGGTCCCAGCCCGCGGCTCGCTGCCACCAGGCCACTCCGCCCTGCGCGTTCCCGCCCCTCCAAAACCGCAGGGAGGGCACGCAGGGCGGCCGAGCCTCTCGCGGCTCGGAACTACAGTTCCCAGCAGGCCGCGGGGCGGGCGGGCGACGGGCGCGCACGCGCACTGCTCCCTCAAGCATGGCTACGGTGCTGTCCCGGGCGCTGAAGCTGCCGGGTAAGGGCTGCGCGCCCGCGGCGGGGACGGAGACAGCGCCGGCCGGGCAGGGCCGGGCAGGGCCGGGCAGCCGCGCCCGGGGCGGCGCCCGAGGGCGAGAGGCGCGGGTGGCGCCGGCTGGGGCGGTGGGACGCGTTGCCATGGTGATGTGGCGGTGTGGGGCTGGGGCCCGCGGCGGAGCGGGGCCGCGGGGGACGGGGCAGTGCCCCGGGGTGCCGGGGGAGCCGTGTGTGGTGGCGGGGGGCCTGGGCCGCGGCCCAGTGAGGGGGCAGTGAAGGGCAGAGCTAGTCCCTCTCGGGCCCGCTGCTGCCGGGCTTTGCCCGCAGAAGTCAAGGCAGGAGTTCGGTGAGTGCCACTGCAATTACCCAGGTAAATGTTGAAAGCCTGCCTGCCGCCTCTGCACCTTCGAGCCAGAGATCTTCAGCGAGATGAAAGGACATTCAAGCATAAGGGACTATTGTGTGCGGTGAGCAGCAGTGCAGCAGCCGTTCTCTTCAGCGAGGAGATTAAAAGGGAATTAAAATACCTCATGAAACCAGATCTTGAGAGTGAACTAGTTGCTGTTGGTTTGACTGGAGACGGTGCCAATGCACCTGGCTGCATTAACTTCAATGGAAAAGAACCTTGTTGCCCTTCCTAACTGTGTCTGGCCTCTGGCATAGCCATGGGACAGAGACAGGGTGCAGCTGTGCGCTGTGTGTGTGGGGGGGCTCCTCCCTGGCACTACACACCACTGTGGTCCTGCAGTGTCCCAGTCTGTGAAGCTGCACTCAGTGGACCAGTCATACTTTCTTCTTCCATTGGTCCGTGAAGTTATGTCTTTGAGGTCCTTCCTGCTATCTTTTAGTAACCCATCCCAGGAATCATTACTTTTAGTTTTATGTGGGGCCTGTTAGATCTCATTCAAAGAAATTTTGTTTGCAAATCTGTTTCTTTCTGGTTATATATGTATATATGTCTATCTAAATGGGAAGGAACACATTTTAAATGAAATCTGTTTAGGAAAAGGGCAAAGTGGTGGGTGTAAATGTGTGCATTAGGGCGAGACCAGCGGGGAACGGTGCAGCAACAAGTACAGATCTCTTCTGGGTTCTTTAGAACCAGCGTGATCTATTTGATATCTGTTGTTAGGAGACACTGATTTGGAAAGATCACAACAGACCTTGCAGTTGTCCTTAAGAAAAAGGTTCTTGCATCAGTCCTTAGGTTAAACTGCAGAAATCATACCTTTTTTGTGTGTTTAATTCTTGAGCAGTGCAGCTTCCAACAGCAATGAGAAAGCAGAAAGCCTGTTGCTATATCTGTTTTTCCTGCTGCATCTCATTAAATTAATTAAAAATCAATACGTGGCAACTTATCTCCCTGTGTGCTGAGGAATGTCTGCAGTACCCACTGACTGGTGCCTGCCAACTGCCAGAAAAATAAACAGCAGATTAAGTGAGGATACTAGATATAAAGGATACTAGAACCAGTCATCACTGGAATGATGCACTGAGAACTGCACTCCCCAAATCTACTCTTTTCACTCCAAAGTGAGTGCAAAGAAAAGCCTTTCAAGTCAGTCAAAACCAGAAAAAAAAATCACAACTAATATCTTTCAAGCCATCAGCACTAGAAATGAATATTTCATTATGAGAGGGACCTAATTTCAGCACAGATCACCTCACAGATGCCTCCTTTCCAAATCATGATCACACGATTCATCTATTCTTCATTGCAGGGTCACATTCTTCTATTGTAATAGTTGAGAGAGCTGCCTGTGCAAAAATAACGTTAGGCAAATACACAGGGGATTTTCAAAGTCATAAGTGCAGTTTAGAAACTTACTGCCCTTGAAAGTTGATAAGTTTCAGCATTTTCTGTCTGTTCTGCCTTTGAAAACCTCCGTGTTCGGTTTTTGCTTTTTTCTTCCAGTGGCTTAAAAAAAAAAAAAAAAAGAAAAAAGAAAATTCAGAGTGATGTGACCATAACTTAGCCACAGACCACAAGCAACACTTCCTCTGGTTGTAACCACAGGCCACTGAATTTGAACCTCTCTTTTATCACTGGTGCCATAGAAAAAATGGAATACAATTTACAGCAGGTCAGAACAGCAGGTGCTTTATTCACTGTACCTCTAGGAGGGAGGGAACACAGAGCAGTGGGGAAACTGACTTAGCTGATACTAACTCTGTAACTGCAAAGTGGATGCAAGGTTTATATACACTTAGAGTCGCTATGGAAAAGACAGATAACGAAGTGTGAGTTGTACAGATCTGGTACGTACATAAGGCCACAGAACTGCTGCTTGCTTTAGCACAGAGACTGGGCTGAGCACGTCCTTGATTTCGGGAATCTCTCCAGATTCCCAAAACACCTAGAGATTGGTTGTTAAGGTTCTCTCTGAACAGTGGGAGATAAGAGTTTGAAACCTCTGAGATTAGATATACAGTTGTGTTTTACACGTGCTAGGTGAGTGCTCCAACAGCAGTTGTTAAAGGGTAGCGTCTTCCCTCCTTTTGGTTTAAAAAATAGCAGGGCATTTTATGCTTGACTATTGAATGGCTGTGCCTTGTGGAAGTGCTAGATAACCTTTTAAGGAAAGGCAGTGCCAGTTTCTGATTCCCAGTCAGGCTTAGACATGAATTAAGACTTATCAGCATCCTGCTTTTTAGCTCTCCTATAATTCAATAGATTCTTTCTTATGTAGATCATCAAAAGCTCTCATTACTGTGTAGTAGCTGTTTTCTAGCCAATGATCAGTGGTTCTCAGCAGGACAGGTGTTCCTGTTACACCTGTTCCTGTTGTCTGTAGTTGACACCACTGTTGATGTTGACATCTCAATCCCTGCCATTCCAGGAGTGGATGAGCCATAGTTTTGAGGTCCTTTCTGTCTCCTAGAGATCTAGAACAAAACTGTTCCAGAAAAAGTTTATTGCTACCAATGCTTTTAGTTGCTCCAAGGATGAACAGCAGGTTTTAGTCTTCTGGGTTGACCCTCTGGAGTTAATTTACAAAATCATTGTATGTCTGCAGTGTAAGTATGGTTTTACTCAAAGCTCACCAGTTTCCAAAACCAGGAGCAGTCTAGTTAGTCCAACTTTGACTTCTCGGGCTAAATACCATTTACTCTGGGGCCAGCCACATTTGTTTTTCATACCATTCTGACCTGGCTTGAACTGGCACATATGGATCTGTAGAAAGAAGCTGCAAATAACCTGGCAGCGAGACCTCTCTGGAATTTTTTGTTTTCACTGAGTCACTTTCAGTCACTGTCAGCACAACCTACTGTATAGACATCTGTGAAATTTGTGCTGCAATCTCTGAGCAGAGACCTGTGTGTCACCAAGGTCAGTGACCTTATGTGCACTCGCAAGATGGAGCCCAGGTTATCAAGACTTCCTGAAAAGCCCAGACTTTGAACACCTGTACACCTGTTTAGAGCAGACCTGTGTGAAACAATGCAGTGTGTCACAGAGATACACCAGACCGACCCACAGGAATGCAGTATTTTTTGGCTGGGTGCACTGCCTCTAGAAGGAACAGATTTTTGGAGTGTGTATGTGCACTAGATTATTTTGACATGAGTCTTTTGTAGAAAGCCCCTAGTTCAAAAAGGAAAAGGCTAACTTAGATGTGTGATCTTGTTGGATATTTTTGGATATTTTTATTTCCTTCTGTTCAGTGTAGGTAGGTTGTCCTGGCCCCATTTTGTATGGGGCATTTGACTTTTAGTGGAATTAACAGTTTTTCTTAAATCCTAAAATTGACACTGAATGCCATTTATAAGTGGTATAGGAAGGGGAAGCTGAGGTCATTTTGTGGGGTAAGAAATGAGAAAGGAATGAGATACACGTACTTCAAAATGCATTCTAGATTATGCAAAATGAGTGTGTTGCACTAACTAGACACTACAGTACATCTATAACTGTAACATCTGTTGAGTCTGTCTTTAATAAGAAAACCAGAAGTAAGGTATATTATCTTATTCAGGAAGAATAATCACAAAAGCCCTTAAATTTCCGCTGTATAAATATCAGAGGAAGGTTACAGTGTGCATATATTTGCTTATTATTTATGCCTTGCATGTATCACTTCAGGCATCTTTGGCACAAGTTAGTTCCTGTCTCAGATCAGCTTTAAGCAAAGGGAAATGAGGCAGGTATCTGGGATAGCAAAGTCCCACCTTGGAACAGAAGACAGAGAGAAACAGGCTGAGACTCTGCAATCATTGATTGGAGCAGTGGCCATGGCTCCATGCCCAGCCTGGTGGCACAGGGCAGCTCCCTGAGACGTGATCCTCCACTCGTAGCTCAGGGCAGCCAGTCTGCATGATCTTGCCTCTGCCTATAAACAGATGGCACTGGGTTTACGCCAGTGTGTATGACTGGACTCTGTACCTGCCCTCACCAAACTCCCTGTGGCTGTCTAGGGCTCAGGGGGCAAGTTGTCCGTGTGATGTGCCAGGCATCTGTGGAGGAGACACCTAAAGCTATAAGCTACTTTCTTCTACTGCCACCTGAAGGGATCGATACTGAGTTATCTTTCTCAGCCAGGCCAAGTACAAGCTGTTGGCTCTGCTGGGATCAGGAACAGAGTAGGTGCACTGTGGTTGCCTACTGCAGGGGCTGGAGCATTCCCTCCTGCAGAGCTGAGCCTGCAGAGAAGCAGATGTCTTTGAGGGGCAGCCCAATTCCTCCAGAGACCAGCATGGTACTGGCCCAGAAGGGCAAAATCACTTTCCCCACATTTTCAGGGAGTCGATACCCATTTTTACCAGCACTTCAAAGAATCCATGCCCAGTGCTCTATCCCTTCTATCCCTCATGAAGCAGGACAGCAGATGTGGCACACTGGAAGGCAGCAGTGCTGCTTGGACCAGGCAGGAGGAGGAAGTGAAAAATGAGTTACAGAGGGAGGCCTCCTCAGAGAACATAGACTACAAGTGAAGAGGGGCTGTAGTGGGATTAGAGGCTGGCAAATGCTAAAGGAGTTCAAACCCTGAAGTCAGTGCTGCATTTTAGGTACTCATGTTCTTTAGGTACTTTATGTTTGTGTATTGTATTAGCAATGAGGAAATACTAAAATTAGATCAGCCATGTATTCTGTATGTTTACACATACATATGTGTGTGTGTGTATGCATGTATATTGATTCTATATATATATATACACATCTGTCTGAGGGAAATAAACTGAAAGCACCTTTTCTCCTGCAGCTGCTACTCTGAAAAATGGAGAGACCCTGTCTTTTCTCTCACACTTCTTGCTTGGATCCATGTAAAATGCAGACTGCTCTCTCATCCCTTTGGTATCACTTTCCACTGCAGCCTTTTCTCCTGCAAAAGTGAGGAATTTATCCTTTATTTTCTCTCTCCATCTCTTTTCTCAGGAAAGAAGAGCCCAGACCTTGGGGAATACGATCCCCTCACTCAGGCTGACAGTGATGAAAGTGAAGATGACCTTGTACTCAACATCCAGAAGAATGGGGGGGTCAAGAATGGGAAGAGCCCCCCTGAAGAGATACAGGACCCTGATTCTGATGTGGAGGTTGGGATGACAAAGCAACACACGTCAGAGAGCGCGCCTGAGGGTTATCCTGCTGAGACGACTGGGAGTTTGGAGCAGAAGGCTGCTCCCTCCCTCATGCCATACCTGCGCACAGCAATCTTTTTGCTCACTGTGGTGATCTCGATGATTCTTGTGTTGGTGTGTGCGTTTCTAATTCCCTGTCCCCCTAGAGACTTGCATAACACCTGGAACCGCAACCTAGGTCAGGGAGCAGGTGAGAAAGCCCTAGGAATGGTGTCTGGCGTGGGGGAGGTGGCGGCTCCCAGGCTGAGCATCAGTGGGAGAGACCTATCTGGCAGAGCCAGGTCAGAGCAGAGACCCTTCCTCACCACTACGGATGCTCTGAAATAATAGACAGGTGGGCATGTCCTGCTCGCTCTTCAAGCTGAAGCCTGTGAAATCTGGCATCAATAGATAACAGTGCCACAAAATTTTGTTTCTGCCAACACCAAAAATTATTTTGACTCTTCTCCCATCCTGCCTTTTTGTCTGTATGGTGTGCTCGGTTCCAGATGGGAATTGGCCCAGCCCACTTTAAAATACAGTGCCTCCCTTTCTACAACCTGGATTTTACCAGCACCTCCACACTGAAGTGTGTGAGTGTGTTTGGGTGGACAGGGATAGAAGTCTTTGTGTCTTCTAACTAGCTTAACTAACCTTATTTCATTGTCTTTTTGTCCTGCTTGAATCCATAAATCAACATTTGAGATCTTTTGTTATCCTGTACAGGCCACTGATAACATTTCTAAAGTATCTGCCATTCTCACTTCTTCAGTAGAGTAACAGGGATTTGTGAAAATTTCTGCCGAGTCTAGATATGTCTCTCCCTTCTTGCTTTCTGCCCTGGCTTCCATAAGCCTTTCATAAGATGTGTAGCTCCTACATCACCTCAGAAATCGAAATGGGAAACTTAAGTCTTTTTCTGTTAGCTTTTTTCCTCTTTCTGACCCAGATGCTAGATTTCTGCCTTTCCATGCAGTGAAACATCTTACCGTGGTGTGAGCTGCCTGACATTGGTGGTTCCCTAACAGACTTTGTGAGGCTTGGCTGTCCATGAATGTCTTCTCTGGACCAACCCTCCTCTCCCAGTGTGGAAAATGAGCCAGGTGGCCTTTTTTGACAACAGTGCTATTCTCTGTAATTGTTGCAGGTGGCATATTATCTCCACTGGAACTGTGTGATGTGAACGGCGATGGGCTCCCTGACATCCTCATTGTCTTCACTGCCTTGATGAATGCCAGTGTCATGGGTAAGCACCACACCTCCTTTCCGTTCCTATTTTTTGTGTGTCAGTACAGACCTTTGTATGTTTGTCTTACGCTGGAAGAGTTCCTGCTGCTGCAACTGCTCTTTTCAGAGTTCCTTAAGATTGCTGGTGTACTGTCCCTGTTGTTGATCATGCTTATAATTTTCATTGCAAACCTGTGCTCTCATACCTTTTGGGTCAACATCACCTGTTTGCCTTTATTTTATCTTGGGGCAGCTTCATCTCTTTGTCCTGCATTTCTGCACACTTGACTTGGGAACAGAGAGAGAATGATCAGAAAGCACTGCTGCACAAATAGCAAATGGAAATAAGGTGTGGGTTTTTTTCCCCTTGTTATCTCTCAGGCTCCTTCACAAAAGAGCTCAGTCAAAGTACTTCCATTTTACAGGCACAGAAGTGGAAGCACAGAGAAGGGAAGCAGCTTGACGAGGGTCGCAAATGAGATTCATTGGTAGGGTCTTGACTCTTTCCTGATCAGTGGTCCAGTGTCCTGGTCATTACCAAGGTAGTTGGCAAAAGGAAACGGTGACCAAGCTGACTGTTGGAGTGCCCTGGTTCTTCTGAACTAAACAGTGGCTTGCCAGCAGGGAGCATTACAGATTTTTTTAGAGCAGCTGTAGGTCAGTGCTGCAGGAAACACATTCGCTTTTCTGCCGTTTTTTTTATGTCAGTCCATACACTTGCCAGGCTCCAAATCGTTGTCAATTCACAGATAATAGACTGATGATGGGGAAGCTACTGTTCCTGGCTGTTTAGCAGGTATCACCCTGCTTCCTCCTCCTGGCTGCTTTGCTTTCTCTGTTAATCCTCACACCCCTCAGGTAACATAGCAGCAGCCTGCTGATACTGGCTACTGTTAACAGAGGGGCTGCCAAGTCCAGTGACATCCTCTTACACTGGGCTCCTGAAGTCCTGGAGGTTCCCAGCTGTCTGATACACTGTGTCTGTCCATCCTGGCAGTGCCTGATATTAGGTGAATCTGTTCAGTCCCGGAGACATATTCAGGGAGCAAGCGTACATTGCACAGCCTGAAGAAAATTCTTAGGGGAGCAAAATGCCCTGGCTCTTCAAAGAGTAGGGTCATCAAAATATCATTAGAAGATAGGGAAAATACCTTTCTCCATGGCTCAAGCAAGGCCCTTGGTATTTCAGAGCAAATCCTATAGAAGGAAACCTATGAACAGAAAGAAAACTGTAAAGTAATTTTAAAAATAAATAAGAGTGAGATACTTTTGGCAACATTCAGTTCATATAGGTTGTTTTTGCATTCAGCATTTTTGCCATTGCATTGTATTTATCTTTCATCACAGATATATGTACAGTTCTTAGCATGCTGTCAGTGGAACTAGTCATATCTCATTGCCTCCTGGGCTGTAGCTATGCTGGAAGACAAAAACCAAATGCTAAAACAGGTATGAGCACATCACAGTCCTAGACCTACGTAGCTGGACATCAGCCCCCCTGTGGCTTGTGCTCAGAGCATTCACACAGTGTCAAGCAGAGATAAGCTTGGGATAGGTACCAGATGGAGTAAGCTATGACTTGTTAGCTGTTTCTCCAGCTTGTACACAGAACATCTGTGAGCTGCATTCAGGAGTTAGTTGTTCTTGGTCCCTATCAACATAACAAACATAACTTGATCAGGAGCAACTCATTAGCGTAAGCCACATGATTTTCAGTTTGAGAAGAGAAGAAGTTTGCTTTAGAGAGCAGACTCAGAGTTGTATATAGCGAGTGGCACAGATATGCCCTTTGTGTAGTCAGGTCACACGTTGCATGTGTTGCTAGTAAGACAGAAGTTGGCTGGGACTGTTGTTATTTTGAAATGTATGGGAGTTCATCTTAAATTGTGATATGACCGTACTAGATGGAGATTACAGTAACCACACTTATGTCTGAAGGAAGGCTGAGCTAAAAGTTGCTCACATTTGGAATCAGAGCCAACAGTGAATTGAGTCAACACAGAGTACTTTATTTTACAATTATTTTGTGCTGACTGGTGAATTAGAAAAAGAACCCTGAGTTACACCAATTATATTTGCATTCAGTCTTTTCACAATAATAAAACTCATTTGGAAAACAAAGGAAAAAGGTCTCAGACTGCCAATCACCTTCTGTTGCTTCAGAATTACAAACAAGCCAGGACTTTCATATGAGGTGATATCTGCCTTGGGAGTCACTTAAGGTTTCCCGTTGGTGCTAGCTGTTTTGTTGAGGGAGAAGGGATCAGAAGAATCAGTCTGGTTTGACAGCAGCATGAGGAAGTCAGCACAACTGAGCACATTGTCCTTAGGAACTTGGTTCTCTGTGTGCCCAGCTGACAATATTTCTTGCTGTGAGCTCCAGTCTAACCTGCATGATTGTCTGCAGTGCTAACTGGCATCCCAGCTTGTCTAGAGGTTACTGATAGTTTCTGCAGGCAGAGAGGCTCAGCCAGGGGGTGGGATTTGACCTTTGCTTTCAGGCAGTGCGGATTTGGCTGTCTTGAGCCACTCAGCTCCAGGAGCTAGAGCTGGAACTCAAGCACAAGGACCAAAGGCGGCGTGGTCACAGCCTCTGATACGAAGGGATTACACTCTCTCTTTCCTGCCTCTTCTAGGTGTCTCTAGACCCTCTGTAACTGTGGTGGCACTTTCTGGTATGAATGGCAGCACCTTGTGGTCCATCCAGCTTCCAGAGGAGACTCGAAGTGTGCAGTGCAACGGGCTATCTCTGGGGGCAGCTGCAGAGCCTGTCTGCCTTGTTACTGGAATATCAAAATTCCTCAGCCTTCTCAGCGCCCCCACAGGTACAGTCAACTACCAGCATATTAGAAATATGCTACTACTTTTTTTCTATTTCTTTAGAGGACTAATAAACATGAATTATTCCGTTTCAGCACTTCATGGGGGCTGTTACTTAGTGGCATACAGGAAGGAATCAAAACACCAATGAGTTTTTAGTTACATGTGATAAGAGAATCCAAATCATTGCAGCTCTCCAACAACATGTTCATCCTACCATCTCAGAGTATTTCAAAGAGTTAATCTTATCCTGTACCATCCCCATGTCATAAAGAATACGTAAAGTCTGTTCCCATCAGCATTGAGCTGTTAGTACAAGCCATCACTTATCTAACAGCACTGCAAAGCTCAACGACATTCTTGGATAAGTTATATAAGGATATGCACAACAGCCAGGAAGTCTTACAGAGAAATTAGGAACATAGAAGAATTGATTAGATGTGAATGAATGTTGCATTTTTAATCACTGGATCATGTGCACCTTCATTTTCTGATTGCTGTTTATTCTACCACATTAATTCAGTGGCAGAAATATTCATAGGTAGGTATAGGGATGTTTTTGGAATCTGAACTGAGAATGGAGACATATAAGAAACCTTGGGTTTAAGTGACAGATCCAGTCAATGAGCAGTGGCACCTACCTTTCAGTGCCTTTAGGGACCAAATTATTTGCGCAGTGTTTGCATGGTAAGGACCATGAGCTGTCTCCTTTACCAGCAGTAATTAATGTTATTAATGTACAGGCTTGGCCTTTAGTTTACTTTGTCAAACAGGGTCAAACCCTATTCTACAGAGCAGCAGCAAACCATTTTTAAGATTGAAAAAGCAGAAGCATTAGCAAAAGACTGATGGAAAAGTAAAAGCATTGAATTTAATTTTTGCCCTTTTCTTGGGGTGTTAATTTGCAAGTTTGCAAATCTAGTTTTCCTGAGTTTCCAGCTGGGTCCATGCTGGACTGCTGAACCATTTGACTTCATGTCTGCTAACATGCTTTCACCCTGAGGTGGAGTGAGCTTGCCATGCTGGAATGGTAATTTGCTGCTGGGAATTTAACTGAGACACAGATTTGCACTTTGAATATCAGAACTGCCCATCTGTTCCCTTTCCTCGCCTACCTAGCCTTTACTGCTGGCTGAGGCAAACAACTGCTGTCCTGCAGAGCAACACTCTCATTTAGCTTTTTCTTCCAAAAGTGATCCTGAAATATTCTCTGATATTTCAGGAGTTGTTTAAGGCTCAGGTCTTTCTAGAGAGATGCTAAGAAGGATACACAGCAGGACTTGAGGCCTGACTCAAAAACGATCTGAAGAAATGCTGGGAGAAGAATATTGCTTTCCACTGCAGCTTTCCCCAGTTTGTAGTTTTGTGCTTCCTCTTCTCAGAGAATGAGGGAAATAAGCTTTTTTGCTGCCTCCTTCAAGAAGGTTTTGTGCAACCCTCTAGGGATGCCCTCTGTTTCCACAAGTGCTGCAGGTCTCATTACTCCTGTTCTTCCCACAGGCAAGACAATCTGGACGCTGGACTCTATCCACCTTTCAAGTGGGATCCTGGCTGCACCGGCTGCTACTCTTCCAGATGTAGATGGAGATGGGATTAGGGATATTGTTGTTCTGGCTCTCAAAGAGACACAGGTACAGCATATCCCTACTCAAAGTTTGGAGAGACCTTGCTGAAAAGCATCCTTTTTTCTTTCAGTAGGTCAGAGCAGTTAGATCAAACAATAGTAGTAACACTACTTGTGTTTCTTGACAGCTGGGAATGAACAGAAGGGTCATTATTTACCCCTGACTGAGATTTGAGAATTATCTGTTTCTGTTCAATGAATGTGTGGTTTGAAGTGAATGCTTAGCAGCAGTGTAGGGATGGATCTCTAGAGAAAGGAGCATTTAGTTTACCCAAAAGAAAGAAATACTTGCATAATTAATTCAGATGCAGATTTCCTTTATGCTCATCCCTCGCCACAATCCTTAACATTGATGTTGTTAGAGGAGTTCAGGTTTTTGAAGTCCCTTCCATATTTGATGCATTTATATCAAGAGAAAAAACTGAATGTAAGATGTCCAGGAAGCCAGACTGAGCAAAGAAAAAGAGAACACTAGCTAGATCTTGTTGAGGGGGAAAAAAATTCAGTGAAGCCTCATGCTGTGGCACTGGGGGAAGATTCGGTGCACAGGTGCATGAAAGCACTGATAAAAACCTCTACATCTCTCTCTTTGCAGCCTGATGTGTTTTTCATCTTGGTATCAGGAAAGACTGGGGCTGCTTTGGGTGGGCCTGTGAAGTACAGCACCAATGGAGAAGGGAAAGTAATTGGCCCCCAAGTCCACATCACCAGCCGGGGAGCCATCTACATCCTGTTTGGTTTTGGTAAGATGCACCTTGCCTTTCCAGCACTTCACCTTACTGAGAAAACATTAGTTTTTATCTAAAACGGTGAGCGTTCCTTGGATATTTCTACCATGCCTTCTGCTATACAAGCTGGGAGGGCATAGGAACAAGTCTCACTGCCACGGTGTGGAAAAGTACAGGAACACCAGTACCTGTTAGCCTGGAATACCTTTAAGTTTCCCAGAAGGCGCATCATGCCAGGGAGGTTCCAGCTCTGGGCATTTCGTTGCCTTCTACCACAACTGCAGTCGTCCCAATCACCCTTTGTTCTACTAGGTTAGCTTTTACAGTCAGGACTCTTCATCTTTACTCTTCCTGGCAGGTAATGTTCAAGCAGTTGCCCTGAAGGATATCTTTACCCAAGCCAGAAACCGGGACAGCTTTCCTGCAATGCTACAGCAGGAGGAGCCAGAGTGGGAAAAGCGCAGATCTGTCAACCTGTCAGAGCTCATTGACATTTACAGGTAGAAGATGGATTTGATATCTTGCTCTTTCTGGGAGAGGAATGGGAGGGTAGGTGCTTCTTAGTGTTCCTAGAGATGGTTCTTTCTACTTCAGTACTACCCTTCTGTTCATTGTCCGCTTGATAACTGGGGAATACTGTGGGAAACCTGTCATTTCCCCCCCGTCCTGTGGTTGTCCTACTAAAAGAAGAGCAGAGTATGATAAAAGGGAGTCCTTAGCTTTTCCTGCTCCGTGTTGCTTTCTTCAATCCTATAAGAGTAGCTGAAGGGAAAAAAAAAAGGTGTTCCCAGCTAATGGAGTCTCTTTGGGAAGCTCAGCCTATGTGGGCCTGAATTCTTTACTACCAAATTGTGGTGCAAGTCAGCCTGGATAGGAATAAAGGGTGGGAAAAAATGTGAACTCACAAACTCTATACTTTTTTTAGTAAGTCACAATGTTCAGAAGGCCCCACACTTGAATTAAGCTCACTTAACTGAGGAACACCCATCACTGGGGAAAAGATGGAATTCTCCAAGAACAGTTCAAATCTTAAGTAAGATGAACTGCCATGTAGATGAGCTGCTAATGCTGAGATGTGCAGATACAAGCCTTGATCTCCTCTGTGCTTTCCATTTGTCCCAGCGGGGGTGTTGACTTCCTGCAGACAACGAAGACACCTGACACAAACTGCAGCAACCTGCTCATCACAACCAAAGAGGGCTTGATCCTTCTGCGGGGACAGGACCTGGAGCCCCACTGGACCCTGGAGCTGCAGAATATCAGCAGGTTATTACTGGGAATGTTTTTCTGTCCTATTTCTTCCTATACCATTTCCTGCCTTACAGTTGTAAGCACTTGTGCTGCTTAGAAAGCGATTAACAGGAATTCTCCAAATCTGCAGAGGAATCTAAGAATTGGAGGTGTGCATTGTTTATCAGGTGAGGAAGGCAGGGAGAGCAAGGAACAAGAAGACTGGAAACTTGAGTTGTGTGCTTGTGAGTGATCACAAATAAGGGGCTGATTCAGGTACCCAACACTGATATCATGGGAATGATGTGGCATTGGAATTCAGGAGATTACTGATGTGTGATTCAGCCCATCTGCTGTCCAGGGATGCCACATCCCAGCTCAGTAGAGGAGCAGTTACATTAGTGATGTTAAGTATTTAGAGAGGATGTCTGAGAATGGCCCAGGCAGGGATCTCAATGTTCCTTGAAAGTTGAAAATAGCACTCTGTTGGCAGTCAGCACACTATCTATATTAAATATAAACCTTGAAATAATACTACTCATTCTCTATTATCACACATGGAAATTAAGTAATTTTTCAGATCTTGTGGGTTGATAATAACCAGCAATTTCAGCTTGCCCAGGATTAAATATTTGCAAAGGGCAGTTGAGCACAGTTGAAGGAAATTATGTGGGAAACAATTTCCACTGCTATCTAGAATAAAGAAAGCAGCTCTCAGTTCAGTGTTACCTGACTGTCAAGAGCATAAATAGGAAGAAGGCATTAGAACTTCATTAAGAAAAAAAAATTGATGTTCAACTGTGTTTGATGTTCAGGTAGTGTCCACATTCTTGAGGGCTGATAGGCAACATAAGCAACAAGTTTAGGATTGGCTTATGGCTAGTTGATCATGCTATGGGGAAAGGAAATGGACTAAATATTTTTGGGGCCCAGAGTCTGCAGGTGTTTGGATGTGTATGGAGTCTAGTTTAAAGGGTAAGTGTGTGCTGACTAAGCAAAGCCACTTCATAGATGCTGTAGAATTAGTTATGTACAAGAAATTTCTCAATGGACCAACAGGTGAATTGGAAAAATTCTGTGGGTATAAATCAAGAAGGGTTGAAAACTTCTTTACTAGTATGGTTGAGGTTGAAAGGCACCTCTGGAGATTGCCTAAGCCACCTACCTGATCAAGCAAACTCAGATAGAGCAAGTTACTCAGGAATGTCAGGTTATAAATATCTCTAAGGATGGAGACTTCACAATGTCTCTGGGTAGCTAGTGTTGCAGGTTGCTGCTCTCCAGCCCTGTTGTTCCTGGTTCCATGACCTTCCAAGGGACAGAGTACAACACATGTAGAGGAGCTGCCAGAAAGACATTGAAAAATAGTGCAGGTAATTCTTGTTCAAGACCACTGTGCTAAAGCTCTGGACTGCTTGTTTTCTCAGAGTTAAGAAAGACAAAATCTGCCAGACTGAATATGTTGTGGGCAAGCATTTATTTAAGAGGTTTGTTCGGCTTTTTTAAGAACTTAAAAAAGTTCTGCTTGAGCTACACAGGCTGGGGGACAAATTCAGCTCAGGGATGTTACCACAGAGTCAAACAGACTGAAATCCTTGTCAGACAAAGCTTACAGAGCCAGCTGTGAGCCCCCCTTTTCCTGGGTATACCTGCCTCAAGCACATTGAGCCAGGGAGACTGAGTCCAGACCTTTGGGAAAAGTCTCAGAGAAAAACAACATGGCTGCTGCAGATGTGCTGCATTTCCAGATAGCTTTTGACGAGATCCATGGAAAACCATAAAGGAGAATCAGTAGTCATAAAACAAGGGTGAAGTTCAGAGACCATGAAATTGAGTAAGCAGTTGCAAATTGTGTTGTAAATGGATGTTTCAGATGAGAGAGGATTAATAGCAGATTTCTGTGGGGATTACTGTTGGGCAGGAATAATTACTAGCCTTCTGGTTCATTTGAGAAAGTGCCCAGGGGATTTTTCACTTGATTGGTAGCATCTGATATACATATGTCTGTCTGCATTCAGTTTGTGGGATCTGCCACTGACTGTAACCCATAAGGGACATGAGAAGAGGCACCTTAGGAGATGTTTTGAGTTTGTGCCCATAGGATAGAATTACTTACTACTTCCTTCTGCTACTGGGGAGCTTTCAGGCTATAGGAGTGTCTCATGATACTGCCTTGAAAGCATTCATTCTGGTTGCCAAAGGTAAAGCAAATTACATTGTTTGATGTCATAAGTAAAAACAGTCAAGCCACTGTTGTACTGTGGTGTTGATGTTCGGGAACCATTCTCTCAAGCACATTTTAAAGGGAGAGCTGGAAAAAAATTGATAAAAGGTCTGGAAAAAATGCTTTAGCATGGAAGATTGAAGTCAGTGAGTTTATATGATCAAAGAGAAGCCTGAGAGATGATTCTATAAGCATGTGTAAGAAGTAGGAGCTAACAGGCATTTTAGTCTTGCCAGTAATCCATCATAAACAAGAGGAGAGAGGACATATTCTGATCCTGCCTTGCTATAAAATCTCTGATTCAGTGAATTTTGAGGAATTGTTTGTGCTTATTTAGAGCCTTGTGTCTAGCTGTGGTGAACTGAATAAAGACAGAGGCAAGACTCAGAAAGCCAAAGGCAAGAAAGATGGCTAAAAACCACTTATAATGAGAAATATTAATGCTATGTCACCCAGAAGGGAGAGGATAAGAGGGCACATCATTTAACCTGCTTAAGGTCATAAAAAGGCTTGTAAAACTGCCAGCAATAAGAAAACAAAGAATCATGGGCTGGCATTATTGGTGAGTATATTAAGATCTGTTTCAAACAGCTAGGGCAGCCTGGGAAATCCACTTTCAGAAGGTCAAATGTGGCAATGCATTTTGGAAGGACTGGGTAATTTTTTTATAATCCTAGCAAAACTATACAGGTTCTAATGCTAAGGAAAGAATAATAGAGAGTAATGTCACAGGGTGGTAAACAGATGTCTACTCAGCCCATCAAGGGATGCCCCCCACACAGACAACTCTGAACAATGGCTAACAAACACTATGGTCTGCTTGACCATTTTTTACTTTTCTGATCTACCAACAAACGGTTCCTGACAGTCAGAACAGCTCTGAGTGGATAAAAGATCTTATTTAGCATGGTAAATTCTGCCATTTTAAGCAACTGTTCTGCCTCCATCTGATATGCCTTTTTTCCTACCATGGGGCTTAGTGTTTCTTTTTCCAAATTTACAGCCAGCCTGTACCAGGTTACTTCAGTTCTGACCAAACTCTGGACTTCATGCTGCAAGCACAGACTGGAGATGGGAACAAAAAGGTAAAACAGGTGGGGCGAGGAGGCCAGTGGTAGCATAGGAATGGGGGAGGTTGGGTAGAAAAGACAAGCGTTCTTTGCTCCTCGCTCTTCCCATTTCTGTGGCTGACGGTCATCACTGTGTGGCCAGAGGCATGAGAGGGAACAGCACAGGCAAGGGAACTGCAAGGGCACGCTCTATATACCCACACCTGGACATCCTATTAATGCTCAGTCTCTTCCCTGCCTTGAGGTGGTGGTGGTAGATGGCAAATCCGGCCTCCCTCTTTGGAACCAGGAACTCCCGTGGCAGAAGCAACAACTTGATGCTCTCTCAGTCATGACTTTGGACAAGAAGTCTGTTTTTCTCTTCTGGGCTGATGAAACACAGCCTGTGTTACAAAGTTTGGTGAGCAAGCATCCTTTCTTCACTTTGAGGTTTCTCTGTGAAGTACATGCAGTCTCTGTCTTTTTTTCATGCTATCACTGAATTTTAAAGCTAACATATAAGAAGGCTCTCAGGGACATCTCTTCCTTTGCCATGAGCCTAAACACAGGAGTTTTTGTGTGCAAATTCTTCATCATAAAGCTTTATCATCAGAAATTTCACATCCACAAAACTAAAAATTTCTGTGTGGACTTCATTCTTTTGAATGAACACTGAGGTGCTGTAATTGCATATTTGTTCCCAGACCCAAAGCACTTCTCTGCCCGCAGGCACAGAATTCAGCATGGAGACTCAAACTTCCAGACTGTAGCTCTACCCATCAAGCTGGATATGACAGAGGCAGATTTCAGTCTTACCAAACAGAAGTTTCACCTCTGTAAAACCATAGTTTTTGATTCTCTGATCCGTGAAAGACAGCACAGTGTCAGAAAACTTTATTTTTTTGGCAATGCTAGAGTCCTCTTTGCTAGCCAGTTGTTATATTTTTGTCTGTCTGTCAATCCAACAGCAACCTGGTCCCAGACTTGAGCGCCCAGGGCTGCACCACCTCTATCTCCTCCATCCTGTTTTTCCTACAGTCCTTTTGGACCTCACCAATGCAACAGACAAAGTCATTGCTTCAGCAGGTGGGTACAAATGGAGGAGAAACTACCTAGGCTAAAAGAACTATGGAGAGAGAAGTAGCTGTGAGAAACAGTAGGGTGTAGTTTTGCCTCTAAAGGCAGCACCCGAGGTCCATCACATAGAGGCCAACAGTGGGAAATAAGATTCATCTTCCTCCTGAACAAGCGTCCTGTCTCACCCTTACTTTGGAAATATAAAAGGCACACAAAGTTTCTTGCACATGTTTAAGCACGGAAAGGTCCAAGTTTGATTTCATGCATATTTTACACCAGAGAAGTTGCCTTGCTTTCCATGGAGCTATTTATGGTTTAAGGCAGTGCATGAAAAATCATTATGAAACTTTGTCATCTCAGATACACTTCTGCTTTTGTTGGCGATCTCTTTGGGATATTGGCCATGCTGCTTCTTCGTCTTTCTTTTTATAAGGGGGAATTCAGAATATTTAAACTTGTGTTTTTAGGGAAAAGTAGATATGGATTTAACATCTATACAGGACCGTAGAGTCCCTGTTGGGTTGCCTTGCTCTTTCTAAAGCAGTTTGACCACTAGCCAGCCTCTTGTGCAGGGCAATGTGGGATAAAAGAGGAGTTCATCCAACACTGGGACCAGTAGTCCAGGAAGCATGGAAAAGCTGCCTCAAAGTGATAACATGTAATTCGGTTTGTCTCAGAAACACAGTTCAGTCAAGAACAAATAGAATACAATTTTTAGAGGGATTTTTTAGAAACTGGGATTTCTGAGGTCTGTACAGATCATTCTACAGTGACTGCAGTGAACTGACTTGCCCGCGCTTTACAGATTTCCCCTTCTATAGTGGTAAACAATAGCTTCTAACAGGTGTGGGAAGGAATGCTCTGAGAGTGAATCACAGTCTTGAAATATGTGCATCTCCCATGTCAAGCTCAAACCCACAACCTGGAACCAATCCCTTCCATTTCTGATCTAAATTTCAGTTTCTTTCCATGAAAAAAAGTTTAACTTAAAATTATTTTCCCTTATTAACTATGGTACATGGAATTGTAAAGTCAGACTGAATATACCCTTAGTCCAGTGGACATTTTGACTGAGTAAAGACTGTAAGATTTCTTTTGGAATAAATGTAATAATTTACTCCTCACCACTATTTTCTCTCCCTTTTCTGATGGACCAGTTGGAATTAATGATCTCCAGAAGGATGCATTTCACATCACTGTGACAACAACTGCAACCTCTGAAAAACAACCAGGATTTCTCTCGGTCAGCAAGCTGGGCCTGAAGTGGGCCATGATGAGTCAAGGTCGAATGGTGTGGTTAAAAGACACCACCACTCCGAAAATCAGCCGTGGGGAAGTGAGGAGATTCCTTGCCCGCATGAAATTTGTTGACTTTCCTCAGAAGGTGAGATTGTGCAGGAATCCCTAATGAAATCCAGGCCCTTGAAAACATCTGATCTCTTCCCTACAGACACAGTTGATGTGCTCTTTGGTATGCAAAGAGACTGGTGGGATGCAAAGAGATGATAATAGCTTTTGGCTTTAATGTTTGTTTGCCTTTCCTTCTCCAGCTCTAGCCTGGTGGTTCCTCAGATTTCGGTTGGACCTGTGGCCTGTATGGGGAATACAGGAAGCTGCTCTGTGGATCTTCTGGAAAATTGCTGTGTAGAGGGAACGGGGACTAAAAGCACTTCCCCTTTCTTCAGCTATCTGGGGAATGCTGGCAGAAGCAGGTTTGTCCTAGGCAGACCTGTACCAGAGGAACCTTGTTCAGCGACTCCCCCTCCATATGCTGTTCTTGCATGCTTCCTTCCAGGTAACACAGAAATGTGAATTTAGAATTTATATACATATATATATAAAACCAGGCTTTATATATATATGTGTTAATTTATACAATATATGTATATTTTTTGTATGCTTAATTTATGAATGAATTTTAGGACACACCTTTTTATGTCCAAACAGTATTCCCAGGCAGTCAAACAAGCTCTAGGCCTAGAGCGGGCCACGATGGATCAAGGCAAATGGTGTGGATAAAGCACACTACTTGCTTTAATTGTATTTTTAGAGTGAAGCCTCTGTCTGGCTCCCGCAGGGTTAGTCCCGTCTAGAGCCTCTCCTGTCCTCTCAGCCCTCTTCTTCATGCTGTCCCCAAACTCACGAACAAACTAGCTCTCTGGCTGAATTACTTGATCTAGAGAAAGATGGTCTCCATAGCATTTGCCAGCCCTTGCACTTGTGTATTTCTGTCCCAATTTGAAGTTCAGGACAGGTGCACGTGGGTGATGTAGAAGTGCAAGATTCACATCTTATTTCTATACATCCCTAAGCTTTGTATGAACCCCACTGTAATATCACACTGCAGTCCAATGAACTGAGTTTTCCTTTGCAAATATATCACAGCCCTTTTGGGATAGATTCCCAGCAGATCCTAACTGTCACTGTAAAGGTCACTCAATCTAGTCACAGAAAAGCTGATTCTTACGCCACTGCTTCAGGGTTTAGAGGCTCAGACAGAGACAGAACTGGAAAGCTTTTCTGTGCATTTTAACCCTATTCTGGGCTCAATATTGCCATTCCCTTGCCAGCCCAGCCCTGTGTGCAGTTCCAGGAGGAACAGGCTACCTCTGGGAGACATTTGCTCACAGTGTGTTTAGTGTTTCGAACTGTGCCCCAGAGTGTGTCATCAGTCTCCTGTGTTGCAGTTACAGAGCATCTGCACGAACTTTCTTGTGATAGAAATTACTGTATAAAAAGGAAACACTTTGGTGCCCCAACAGTTCCCCACAGTTCAGGGTAACAGTGTAGGGGCTGTTTTCCCAGTATGCCTTTCCAGGTCTGACCTTTGACATTAGGCAGAGCCAGGCTGAGAAGAGGATTGCAAAGACTATTCTGTCCTCCTGCTGGCATGTGTCCTTCTAGCCTCCCTGCACTTCCCAGTGAGTGGTGAGGTTATGGCAGACTGACCCTCCTTCCAGATGGGTGCATTTACCATTGGTTTGCTCTCCTGGGCTCTTGACACCTCTCCTTGCTGTATCACCCTCTCTCTTTATCATCCCTGCATCTCTTCATATAAAGCTTCCAGGATAGCCCTTCTAGATTAGCTGCAAGCCCCAAGGCTGGTCCTTGGGCCCTGCTCTCCTAATGTCAGAGCCTGTGAACAGTTTGTATATGTTTAATGGTATTTTTGTGTAAATAGCTTTGTATATATTTAGCACAACTGTAGCAACTGCTCTAGGCCTGGCGTTTTCCTTCAGACAGGGTTTAGTGTTTATAATACATAGTCAGTCAATACAGGTGCATAATAGGACTGAAAGTGTGAGGACCAGTAACATAAGAGGGATTAAACAGGAGTGCCTCCTCCCTCCTGACCAGCCACCACCTTGCTGGGAAAGGTGAAGCGGCTGTTACCTAAGTAGTTATTCTTCTGAGGTTCTTCCTGAGAAAACTGTTATTCCAGTGCAGTGGCATTAGCTCCTCCTTAATGTGAATTCACTCTGCCCACACCCCACACCTTCCCCCACTGTGAATAAAGAGTCTGTCTGTATATTGTTGGGAAAATGTATTTGAACTGTGAACTGCAGTGGAGCAAATAAATACTGTGTACAGCATCATGTGTCATGTGAACCAGTGTTTCACCTTTGAGAGATTATGAGTGTACTTTGGGTTTTGATTTGGGGGTTGCTTGCAATATTTTTATGATAGGGAAAAAGGAACAGATGAATAGAAGCAAAGAAAAAAGCAAAACTACAGCCAAAGATTGTGGAGAAACAGTAAAAAGAAACAGATAGCAAAGTACCTCAGAATGAGACATTTCTGGGGAAAAAGCAAGGAGGGAGCATGTAGGAG
Source organism: Empidonax traillii (assembly GCF_003031625.1). Classification (NCBI taxonomy): domain Eukaryota; kingdom Metazoa; phylum Chordata; class Aves; order Passeriformes; family Tyrannidae; genus Empidonax; species Empidonax traillii. The sequence goes on along the minus strand of NW_020955601.1, from coordinate 397,319 downwards.
TCATTACAGATAGGAAGAACGAGGAGAGAGATGTCTGAAAGCTATCCCCCATTCCTATTGCAGCAGGACTTTTAACCTGAGGGCAGGGAGGAGTCTGGAAGGCCTGGGAGTTAAGAATAAATAGGGTGTTCGGAGAGGATGACAACTGATCAGTATAAACACTGATGCCCTTCACCATAGCACTGAACTGAGGGCATTGATGGGAGGTCAATGTGACAGCACTCAAAGAGGTCCAGCAGTGCAATTTGCCGTCTGGATAGTGCTGACTGTCTGTTCCCAAGTGCAGTACTGGGATTAGGACATCTGCCTCAGCTCTCTCTGAAGGGACTTGAGACAGCTGGCACCAACATGTTTCACCCTTCTTAGCTGAGGACACCCGTAAAACTGTGATCAGGGAGGACCCTCAGCCTGCTACTGTTAGCACTGTTGGTTGCCCTGACCCAGTGCCCACCGTCTCAATCCCTGAACTGTAGAGGAAGGAAGAACCTCCCAAGAGCTTGCTAACAGTGGTGCCAGTGTTCATTGCAGAGCTCTTGTGCCTCCCAAACCCCATTGCTCTGTCCCTGTACACTCATCCCTAACAGCGATCCTCCCCGATAGTCTGTCCCAAGACTTCATCCAGCTCCAGGTCTGGTTCCCGCTGTAGCATTTTCTGCTGCAGATCAGTGTAGAAGTCGACTCCCTCAGAGACTGAAAGGAAGGCCTTGCCTTTGGGCTCATAGTAGCTGCTTATTTGCTGTAGGAAGCACTGGTGGTGCTGAGGCTGATCCTTGAAGCTCCCATCATAGCCCTTGATGTGGTTCCTTTTGAACTCCAGTATCGTCTTGGTGTAGGTATTGAGAGTGGTGACAGCAGAGGCCATGCAGCACGTAAAGGAGGCCCAGGCCATGCTACCAGAGAGACACAAAAGAAGCACATGCTGTGAGAAACCAGGTAGGGTAAGGAATTGAACAGCGTAACACATCCTGATCTGCAAGGCAGAAGCTGCTGGGTATGGACATGAACTAGAATGACTAAGTCTCATAACATTACAGTTCTTGGGGGTTATCCCACCGCAAAATCCTTCTTAGATCAGTGGGATAAATACTGGTCATCCCTGTCACAGGGAAGGGAGGGATACACGGGAGAGGTAAAGAGCAGCAGGAACATCTGTAACTGGTCAGAGCAGGAGAGCACAGCTTGGAAGCAAGTTCTGTATTCCAGGGCTGGTCAGTGTCTTCGTGCACATGAGGCTTGTCTACTTGAGTGTAACCAGATTTCCATGCTGACATTCAATGTCCAGTGGCACATGGCACTGGAGTGTTTAAGTACAGCATTGCAAATTGAACCTGCCAACTTTCTATGGACACTTGGAAGGCTCATCCAACTGTTGATTTCAAGTCAGATATGTCATACCAGCTGTTGTTGGCTACTTTATCCTTTAGAGAAAGGCACCCTGAGCTATCTGGTTTTTGCAGCTGCTCTTCCTGGCTCACAAGTGACACTGTGGTCTATCGCCCCTTTCACTCCTTCCTGCATGTAGTATCATCTTAAGATGGCCTTGGCCTCCAGTGCAGCTGCCACAGTACAGCTGGGCCAGCGCTGGAGAAGATGATGTGACTGCTGGTTGTGGGCTGGGCTATGTCCACATCTTTAAGCATATGTCTAGACTTGGTGTTGCAGGAATAGGCCCTTTGGACATTGCTTAGTGAAGATGCCAAACCAGCATGCAACTTACTTAAACTGCAGAAAAACAAGACATGTTTGAGAGCATCATCACAAGTGTGACACTGGCCTCTGCACACAGGGAAGAGCTGAGACCAAATAGGGCAAACCAAGAGAGGGCCAAACCTGATTAATCAGCAGGGTTGAAGGAAATTGTTTAGGTGTGACCCCATTGTTTTGCCAGTCCTTTGGTAGCTACTCATTAATTTAATACTACCTATTTATTAAAACGGAGACTAACTATTTATTAAAACAGGGATAAGGCAAAGACAAGAGATTAGTAGTAGGAGAACCATGTCTTTGGAAACACAGGAAGGTCAAGAAAGGAGGAGGAAGCAGGTGGCATGGTTGAAGCCCAGAAGGCTGGGGAGGTCAAGATGGCTTCAGAGCTCACGTACTAGAACGCCCAGCCGTAGTCCCATGAGTGTGGTCTCCAGTCCTCTGGTCCCAGATTAACCGTTGCCTGGAAGACTTGAGTGTACATCATGTGGGCCACCATCCCAAGGAGACCTGGGCACAAAAGACAAAGCAAATAAGTTAACAGCAGAAGCCAGAGCAGCATACTTCAGCCTTGTGTGGAAGAGGAGGCTCTCCTGCTTCTGCGATTGCAAGCCTACAGTAATAAACTTACCTGACAGCACTGAGGAGACAGCAGCAAAGGCATTGAGCTTCATCCCACAGACAGGATTGCCAGTATGCAGCATTTCCACCGTGAGGAGGATGAAGCTGATGAGCAGCAAGCTGATGTACAGCATCTCTGATCCCAGCGACAGCCACAGGATTCCTGCCGGGAATACAGGATGAAACCACATTCAGGGGAAAATACCCCCCTTTCCCAACCCAATCCTTAAAGACGTTCTTTGGAAAGAAGGGATCAAAGGCAAACAACAAACACTCAAAAGCAATTGCCCCCAACCTGTGAGCAAGGACTAAAAGAATGCTGGATGGGGACAGTGTCTGTCACAGAAGATGGCTTTGCTAGTGTAGCATGGCAAAGCTGAGAAGCACTAAAATGCCATCTGTAAACAAGTCAGCATTATTCATAAACAGCAAGGAGGAAAACGGGGAAAAAACCAGGGGAAGCTGTTGAGTACTGGCATAAAACCTAGTGATCATAGATTGGCCACGAACACATCTGAGCTATAATCACAGCAATATAAGAAAACAACTTTTAACCTGGGACTCAACTAGTTAAGAACTAAATGGTGTATCCACAGCTATGTCAGGACCTGGCCTCTGGAATTCAGGAAACCCCTTGCAAGCCTGTATTTCTCACCAAATCCCCAATTAAAATGAAACACATTCTTTGGGGTTGATAGCCAGCTAGGGCAGTAACATTCACCACTCACCCTGCTTCTTGAACAGAGTGCAGATACTTTCATGCTGGGATTTTGAGTGGGATTTAAGTGATACCACAGTGCACAGCTGAGCTCAGTTCTACAGCTGTGCAGTAGAACTTGGAGGAGAATGAGAAAAGACGCTTTAATGCAGGGCTGTGGAAAAGCACAGGATTCACTCAGGAAGAAACATTAATCTGACAAATGAAGCAGCCCTGTGAACACTGCTGTTAGCAACTATTAATGGCTGTAGAGGAGACATTCAGCTGGGGAAAAGGAGTGTGAAGAAAACCCTCATTAATGTGGCACTGACTTGAATACTCAACATCATTAGTGCCATAGAGTCACCCAGCTCTTTAGCAGAAATTGATGAGCTGCATTCCCTGTTTAAAGGAGCTGGCTCGCTTGCTGCAGCACCATCAGGGAGAATATTTCATTAGAGGTCAGGCTGCCAAAAGTATTCTGGAGGTTGCAGGCACCACACATGCACAGAGACCTCTGCATCTGGCCTTTCATTGTGAGGCCGGGCTCTCCACAGATGCTTTGTAATTTGGTCTTGTAATGTTGCCTATGATTTGTGGAGCTGCTCTGCACACAACCAGCTCAGCAGTCACACCGCCTTCTCCAGTGCTGACCCAGATATACAATAGCAGCTGCACTGATCATCTTAAGATGATACTACGTGAAATGATGATGATACTACATTCTTACAAATCCCCAACATTTGTTCCAGCCCTTGCTCTCATGGCCTGAACGCTGACACCAGCCCTGCACCCCAGGCCTTTCCCTTCACATACGAGCATCCTCTGAAATTACTTGCCTTCAGCCTCCATTTCAGGGAATAGTTAGCAAGCCCACAGCAGTTGAAAAGCTTTAATTAAGTAAAATCTCCATAGCATATGTACACATACATCGAAGTAGACTGAGGTTATCCACAGGATAATTTGAAACATGTGACAGTGACAGGAGGGATGATCTCTCCTACCCAAATGTATTTGCTTTGTATTTGAGGCAAGGACTTTACCCTAAAAGGGTAACTTTCAGGTGTTATATTCACTTACCACAAAGTAGGAGATGATTCAGCTTCTAGACTCCCCACACTAGACTTCACCCAAGGTGAAGCACTGAGTTAACACGTAGCCTTTGTGGGAGGGACTGCCCTCAGGTGGACTCTTCCCTGGACTACAGCAAGATGACTGTCCGTCTGGGAAACTTACTAGATGAGAAAAATCTCCTTTCATATGGGAGGGGATCTGAGGTTTCCAGCACTGATTTCACAGATGGCAATGGTTTACGCAGACATGTGGGTCAAAATCTTTGCTCTTTTAGCAACCACGAGGCCAGGATTTCATGCCTGGCTCTTTGGGAACCTGCTGTCCCCACACACGCAAAATGTTGCAGATCCCCCATCCCAAGTAGACACACTTGGCAGCCACACTGAGATATGGGGATTTGCTCTTACCTCTCTCTGCTGGTGGCGAAAGCTCAATAAAGCTGCGGCATTTCTCTTCTGAAACACAAAATCAAAGCTATTAGTTTACAAAACAATGCAGGGTACATAAGGGAAAAGAAAATGTCTTCATCTCACTCTCTTTTCAGCGCACAGATCCAGTTATCCCTGAGTCCAGCCATCACCTCATGATCTTCTCACCTCTGGTCTTTTTCTGACTGCCTTTCCAGACTTTCCACTGGGGCAAAGTCGGGGAAGGCAACCTCTGCCTGGAAAACTAGAAATGGTCTTTCCAGAAAAAAACCTTCAGCAATTTGTAAACCTTATGAGCCTCTGCTGAATATAAAAATCTGTTGCTACTTATCCACAACTTTACTGATGGTCAGGTCTATTAGGAGTGTAGCTTATTACAGATTGCAGACCCACCACTTTTGCTGAGGATGTGAATTTCCACTCATCCCAATCTCAGAAGAGCAGTTCTAGCACTGCTTCTCAAAGAATAAAGAAAAAAAAAACAAATAAAACTAAAATCAAGTTTCCCACATAAAATACTTCATGACAGAGATGTAAGTCCCTCTTCTGTGGCAGAGATCATACAGAAATATGATCTTCTGTCCTCACATTTTAGGCATGCTATTTTGACAAATTGTGTTCATATTTGCTTTGTTTTTTATGTTGGCCAGGCACAAAGTACTGTCTCAGCTGCATGTACATCATTATTATCTGTAAGTTTCTGTTCCTGCATACTGCATTGGAGGGTCCTCTCCTCTACTTGGCACAATATTTTCTCCCAGGCATTTCCGCTTCATGTAAGAATCTCATTTTCTTAATTTCTATCCCCAGTTCTAATCTTTCCAAATCTCCTGTGTTACTTCTGTCATCCACAGCTCTCAGGATGCTACCCAGTTTAGTGCCATCTGCAGTTCTCATTAACTTGCAATTTGCTACTTCACCTAGAACTTTAATGAGGATCTTCAGTAATGGCTCATCTAAACTGATCCTGAGATTAGCCTGAATAATGAAATCCTTTCTGCAGCTCAACTCCAACTCCTTTTGTTCTTAGTAGCCCCTTTTATGTTGTTGTTGTTGTCTATGCACTTGCTTCAAAGATATGCCGTAGTGGGTGGGTTGTACTTGATTTACAGGAAGCCAGAGACTGAGACTGACTGTGCTCCACCCCATGCTCTACCCCACACTCTGCTGTGATCCAAATGTAGCATGCTCTCCATGTTCCTTCCAGCTTTGGGGTTATCCCAGGACTGCCCAGTGCCCAGATAAGTCTTTTAAAGAAATCAGTCAAGGGATGTACTTCCATTCCCACAAGAACCAAACACCCAAACCAGTCCCAAATAAACACATCTCCTTCTGCAGCCTGTCTGGAAACGTTCACAACAATTAGCAGCCTGCCCGTTAGGACATGAGAGTTTCAAGCACATTCCCTTCTGCTCCAACCCCCACTTCTGTCTGCTTTTATTCACCAGTTATTTATTTTCAAACTCTGACAGGAACAGATAAGAAAATTAGAAATGCTCTACTGGAACTGTGGCTTGGTTAAAGAAGATGAGACGTTTGTCCTTGGGGAGAGCTGAAGGGAGGGCAGTGGGCTCAGGGGAATGGGCCTGATGAAAGTGACTTTCATCACTATATCCTTAGATGCCTATCTCTCCACTGGCCACCTTCTGGGTCAGTTCCAATCCTTGATGTGTGTGCCAGGCCGTAAAAAGCATCTGTACACTGCAGAGCATCCACCTGTAGGGGTGTAGCACAGGTTCCAGCAGAAGCACTTCAGTAGATCTGGGCAGGAACAAGTCAAGGGTGAAGGGAAGCACCAAAGGGTTCTCATACAGGTTACACAACCAGTCCTTGGCACTTTAGGGTTTACAGTGCCAGTCCCAGGTGGTGAAAAATCACAAATGAAGCCTGTCACAACATCATGAAAACATCTAAAAATAATTAGAATATTGCTGCTCTAATCCTTAGGTCAATTTGCCTCCTGGCTTCAGTTTCTCTGGGTTCAAATTTTCCAGGTTTTCTCTGTATCTATAAGTAGTAATTATCTTTCTCTCTTCTATTTTTTTTTTTTTTTTTTTTAGAGAAAAGCCCAGTCTCTGTTTAATAACACAAAACCTCTCTGTTTGGTGTTTTAAGGACAACACCAACTAGTGCAGTCCTCACAGTTATAGCTAAAAAGTGACAACTCTGCATAAGGTCACTGCACTTAAATTTCTGAGAGGACATGCACAAGTTTACCCTGGAGAGCATGAAGTAAGCTATGTATAGGAATATAAATTTGGGGAAAGGAAAAGGAGGGTCACTGAAGTTCCCATCAGGATGGACAATGCCATCACAAAGTCACTGCCATCACCACCACCATTTGCATTCCACAGCCCCTATTCCAGACTGAAAGGCACACTAGAGACAACCATTCTCCCTTTCCCCACTCTGTGAACATTCCAGTGAAGGACACAAATGTATCAAGCACAGCAGTGCACAGGGCTGATGCCATCTAGGAAAATGAAGAAGACTTTTCTCCCAAGTGTTGTCAGCCTCCCACCTCTCACTTTCAAACTGCTGTGGAATAAATAAGTGTTGGTTGCCTGAGCAAGACAATACCTGGCCCTTCCATGCTCTCTTCACAGGAAAGCCACATCCCTGTGTGGAAGTATCTGAAGGCAAAGCGGTCGTCTCCAGTCTCCCAGCTGTAGTGCACCACGTCCTCAGATGAAGCATTGCTAGCATCTGCATGAGATGGCATGGGGACACCAATGCACTGGGTGGCTTTGCTTTTCCCACACAGAGGTTTGGGCACTTTCTGGGTCCCGGTGCACCAGTAGCTGCCAAGCAAGGCAGTGGTGGAGAGGGTGAGAGCCAGCAGGTTCAGGATGACAGCCAGGAAAGTACGGTGCAATTGCAATTGCTTCAGCAGCTCCATCTACAACACACAAATGGGAGTGACTGTCACACCAGCCGCTTGTCCAACCTAGAGTTACAAATCTCTTGCTTTTCCCAGCAGGGATCTGTGGGGAGGGGTTATGAGGACTGTCCTCCTCACAACATTCCCACAGCTCACTCATCATGGCAGAACCATTTCTTGGAAGCCAGGGCAGTGGACAAAATATATTAGCTTCAACCATTTCAAAGTATGCTGAATATCTGTACTGGGTAAGAGAGGGTAATCCAGCAGACATAGCAGGGCTGAGTGCATTGAGGTATCTGAGCGCATGAGCAAAATGAAAGAACATCACCTTTACTCTGTCTCAGAGATGATAGGAAAAAACTGTTAACCAACTTCCTCAAATACCATGAGTTGCTCTTTCCAACTAAATGAGAAATCTTGCTGCCAAGTGTCCCAAAACACTTCTTCAAGCTGTAAATTACTGAACCTGTGGAGGTAGAGAGTGTAGTAATTTCACTGTGGGGAAAGGCAGGAAAATGTTCTCATATTGCTGAGCGTTGTGGGACACACATGAAAGCAGTGGCCTGCTCAGAGGAGACAGCCAGCCATCCAGACCTGGAATCTCAAGTTCAAACCCAAGAGCACCACGTCCCACCTGAGCCCTGACCAGTACATCAGAAATCTGGTAGGGAGGCGGGATGACAGCATCTCTGTTCTCACACAAAGTGCCAGAGGTTGGGGGTTTTTTATAGGAGTGACCATTGCCACAAACCTTCTTCCCCGTTTCATCCAACGTTAAAAGTAATTCAGAAAGCAGTTTGGGAACCAGGGTCATGTGGGCTTTCCCACTCAGAGGGAAGCTTAAGACCTTAGGATTCCTGCAAACCCCTTCACTGACTTCTGAGAACCCCAACCTATCACTCCATGGATTGATTAGATATCATCTACCTACACATTAACTTTCATGTAATCAACGCTTGTCTCTTCCCATGTGGCACTCCCTATGTTTGGCACAGCTTCATCCAGATACTCCCACTCTTTCCTATTTATGACTCAAAATCTATTTGTCCATGAATAGATTCAGTTTGTACAGACATTGCCTGCTGCTGATCCTCTTCACTTAACTTCGGCTGACTCACCCAAAGTCAAACGTGTGAGAAGGACCCAGCGTTCTGTGGACACCACTATAAATAAATGATATGAGAGCAAGCTTTGCATTGTTTGTGATTGCACCACAGCTAAAAGTGGTGCAGTTAGAATCATATTTTCTGCTAACCAGCAAGCTTGGAAATGTGGTCAATAAAGATGGTGTTGAAGCTCCTCTTGAAAAGCAGGACTTCATTAGCATGCCATCACACTGAGAAAGCAGTACCTGACCCGGAACAGCCTCACTGAAAGCAAGAAAATACTCAGCTCCTGAAAATTTCCTGTGTTTTATGCTCTGCTTCTTTTGTCTCTTCACCAGGGCTTTACTTTCTTGCAGCAATGGAAAAGCTCCCCCCCTGGAGATGGTAACATCTTAGTGATTCCATAGCTAATGACTTCTGTGATCTGAAAGCATGTCGGATATCACTATTTTTGCAGAGCAAGTACCTACTAGGAACAGTTTCTGGCTAAGGTTGGTGGCAAATTTCTCCCTGAAAGTTTTTTTCAGTGAAAAATTTGGCTTATGACTGAAAAGGAAATTATAGATAAAATTGTTCTCCTCAAAAATATAATTTTTCACCTGAAAATAGAAACCTTCAGCACACAAGGTTTTTCAGATTTTCATCAATGCTTGATTATACGACTTTCTGTCATGAGGTTTTTGGGCTGTTTATGCTTTTATTTAAAAAAAAAAAATCCACTCATAATATTGACAAAAATCATCTTTCTAATTTAAATCATAGATAGTGGGAAAAATGTTCTCTCCAGTTGATTTGTGACAGTAGTTGAAAGGCCATGTAATTTCAAGAAAAGTGTTAAGGAAAAGAGAATAAAAAAATATAAGAAACAAATAAGTCAGAAGGAGGAAGTAGATCAAGGATGCAGAGGACATAGGGAATGAGAAGCAAATCTGAACTACTTCCTGGAAACATTCTCAGAAAAGCTCCCCTCCTCAAAAACTAAGCACTCACTGACAATAATTGACTATTAATATCTAGATAGCCCCAAAAGGAAACAGAGCTGAATTTACCTTAGCAGCAAGTCTTCGAAGTCCTGTAATTTGATGATGAGCAATATAGAAACGGGACTCACGCTTTGTCTGCTGTTTTGCTCATCTCTACATCCTCCAAGAAACCCAATTGCTGCAAAACCCCTCTCTCCTTTGTCTTATCCCCTCCTCCCTTGCCTCCTCAATGATTATTAAATGCTATCCCTCTGATCAGCAGCTGTTTTGTGGAAAATGGTCATTTTGTAATCCACAATGCAATCACAGCACAGCTGTTCTGGGAGATTATATGCAAGGCGATTGATGCTGCGGGTTGGGATTAAGTGGAGAACAGTGACCCGCATTGACTGAGTAGAAAGTTTCTTCAAAACACAGAAATATTCCAGGCCTCCCCAGGCTGTTTGGGAGCTTGTATGGAGTGAGCTGGCAGATCTTTGGCTTCAGGGAATAAGTGACCTTAGCTTGGAAACCCACCGCAGCCTAGTCATCAGGTCACTCCTGTCTCAGAAGAATGGCAAAGTCTACAAGCCTCCCAGCTCTGGGATATCTTCCTGGTGAGACCTCGCAGTTGCAGAAAGGGGAGAAGAAAAAAATGGGGAGAAGGAGGTTTATGCAGTTGCATCTGCTCTGAGCACTGAGGATTTCAGTCACTGAAGAGATGCCAATGCAGCTCTCCCCATAGGCACAGGAAGTTTTGATGCCAAAAGGAGCTGCTTAGCAGAAGAGCTGCTGAGTGGCAGGCTGGCACCATGGCATCACCACCATGAAGGTGTTGTGAAACAGTACAAGTCAGGTCCAGTATTCAAAGGATGGGAGAATGAGGTAGACTGTCTGTGTCCCTTGTAGTCGCAGTTTTACCAAAATGTGAAGTTCACCGGGAATACCAGCTCCCAGCAGGTTCACACTGGATGAATTTGGGAACCTAATAAGGAGAGATAAAGATTCACACTCACCCAAAGTTCCCTCTGAGCTCGTGTCCTGAAAGTTTAAAGGCTCCCACAGTACTTGAAGGTGTTGATATCCCTCATTTGGTATCAAAACTGTGAAAAGTAAGAACGACATCATCTCTCATGAGAAGGCACTGTCACTAGAAGGCATGGAACAGAGCTGCATTGAATCAAACTGCAAGGGAGAGGAGTATCCCAAAGGTACACATCCTGTCTTCCCCACAAAGGCTTTGCCCAGTGCTAAGTGAGTGAGACTCCCACCACCGCTGGGAGGGAGCAAGGCAGATTCCCTGCATGACTGTCATGCTGCTCTGCTGGGACAGAGGAAACCAATGGTCCATCTGTTCCCATTGCCCCACTTCCAACACCAGAGCTCAGAGGCTGGAAGCAGGTGTAGGAATAGTTCTGGGTGACAGCACAGCTTGTGACAGCCCCACACAGCACAGGCAGCAGACAGAGCCCACATGTTCATGGTCCAGTACATGGGCTGTGCTATCCCAGGCTCCTGACCCTTCCTGCCCTGAGCAGAGCAGGCAGCAGCTCTGTGGTTAGTGTAATCCCAGTCACTGCATAAACTCCTCTAATATAGATAATCATTTCTAAGACAGACTAACTGAAAGTAATGCTAAATGTCTCTGTGCTCCGTGGGCTGCCTGCAGGTTTTTGATTAATAAAAGGTTCTGTTGAAACAGATGTACTTAGTTTATTGAAGTAGGTAGGATAACAGCTGATGCTTTTTAATATTTCAGTCTGCATCTGGAAACCTTAAGTTTGACTTCTAAGTGCTTGGTAAAAAAAAAAAAAAAAAAAAAAAAAAAAAAAAAAAAAAAAAAAAAAAAAAAAAAAAAAAAAAAAAAAAAAAAAAAAAAAAAAAAAAAAAAAAAAAAAAAAAAAAGAAAAAAAAAGAAAAACAAAAAAAACCCACCTGGTTTACATGCTCAAGAATAAATAAAGTCCATCTCTCTACTGATAATCCCTAATGTTAACACCTTTGTAATTTTAAGCTTGATGAGAGTATCATTAAAACCTAGGAGTCTATGTCAGTTTCTAAAGCTGGGATCATGTCATATATATTGATGAAATGAGTCTGAGTTAGTTTTATATGGATAAAATTCAGGCAGGTAAATAAATTTATCAGAAATACACTATGGTTTCAAAAAACGCAAATAGCAGATTTAGTATTCTGAATAATGGCAGATATTTATCCTTCCAGAAGATGGCAGTCTTTCTCTGGTCTTCTTTTTGCGAGTCTCTACTGCTCAAGTGTGTGATGGGGGGAAGCAACACCAACCTTTTATACTTCTATTCCTTCCCTTGAAATTTCCCTCCCACCTCTTTTTTTACATTTTTCTAAACACAGACTCTTTACCTTGCCTGTGATATGGGAGGTAGGTCCTTCTCTTGGAGTTTTCTGAGCCTCGGAACACTTGAAATCACTGAGGAAAGGAGAAAAAGAGGAAAGAATGCAAGAGCTTGACAGGTCATTTGCTCCACCTTCTGCCCTGCATGGAACTATTCTTTCTAATACTTCTCCCAGTATTTTGTCAAGTACCATATTAACTTTCCCCAGATCATCGCACACAGCTCATAGAGCACCAACACCGGAACATGTTTCCCAATGTTCAGCAGACTTTCTTTAGCAAAATTCCCTTAGCAAAATTATGGGGGTTTCATTTGGGTTTGGTTTGTATTTTTGTTGATTTTTTTTTTTTTTTGATATCTATTCAAAACTCACTCTAATCTGACCATTTATGGACAGGAAAATCAAGCTGTATCTGTCTTTTACCCTATTGTGCCTTTCAGTTTTCTCCTCTTTGTATCTGATATTTCCCACCATAACTTGGCTTGGATAGAGTTTTTGGATGTCTCTTTCTCTTTGAACTCAGCAGCAATCAGTCCCTGGTGACTTCTTCAAAATTTGCCCATTGAAGTGGATACCCATAGCAGTTGACTTCCTGTGCAATCAGCCAAGCCCTTGGCTTATAGAAACAAAATAAGGAAACAAAATGCAGAGCATAAGCTTAGCAAAGCACCTCTGTGGTGATTGCCAACCCTAAAAAAGCCTGGGTGTTTACAAGTGATGCATTTTTATCCTGGCTCTGTGACTATCTACACCCTGGCTTTGGGTGTATCCTGCCCCAAAGTGATACACTCATCTCCCAGGGATGTTGGCGGAAAAGAAGGGCAAGAAGACCTTACCAGATAAGGCCCAAAAGTTGCAATACTTAACTGGTGGGTCTCAAGAGGCACACAGCTCTTCATAGCCCCCCATGCAGCAATCCTCCAGGGATATCAGGGATCAATCATATGCTGTCCTGACATTGACTCTTCAGCTGACCTGAAGAGGAAAAGAGAGAAGGAAGAGCGACTAGTTACACCCATAAAGCCTCTCTGTGAAAATTGGACAAAGACGGGCTAATACTCACCCCTCATTCCACACATTCCTCACACATGACACTTCCCACCGCTCCTGTTTTTGCTGTTTTTACAGGAAGATCATTCAGTACTGCAGTCCCCTCCCTCACTACCACTCAGAAAGCAGGATGTCTCCCGAGTGACAGTGACACGGAGAGAGCCAGACTTCTCAAACCCAGTGACAGACTGCAAATGCCAGATATCTGCCTGAGCTCTGAATAATTCCACTCAGATTGTAACCTTTATTTAGCTGTTTGCATGATGCATTAACTCTTGCTCTAAAAATGACCTCAACAGGCATATTTTTTCTAGTCTAAGCACATTTAAAGGTGAATTCCATTTTTAAATATGAACAGCTTACACTGCTAGATATCAAGACTGTGGCAGAACAGAAATAAATATTGAATTGGAATAAGTAAATGCATCTTAAAGATGGACAAACAAGTCCATCAGTTTGGACCTAACTACTTTTTATTTTTCTTCTACTGCTTTTTTTTTTTTCTTAAAATAAGACTTATTTGGCTGGATTTTTTTTTTTTTTTTAGTCTTTATGGTTATCAACCATTCAAAAAACCAAACAGAAAACAGAAAGCAGATATGAGAAGAAAAAAAAAATCAGATGCAGCAACACAGACTTTGAGGACTCAGTAGAGATTCCAGGTGTCTCAGTTTCTGAATAAGAATTACAAGACACTATATATTACATATCAGGCTAAGGGGTTACTTTTCTACAGTAAACAGCTACAGTACTTAAACTCTAGCATCCTAGGAAGTGTTAATCTGAGCACACAGAAAAAAAAGTTATTTTTGTAATTTAGCTAACCATAAACTGTAAGCAGACAAGAAAGACCACAAACTTTTACATATATCTGTAAGGACATTAAAGAAGAACCAGTCCTAAAAGGGTCCATAGAAACCCCCAAGTAGATAAACACTTACCTTATCCACTGCTCAGTATCCTCATCTGCTCTTCTGAGACATCCAGTGAAATACTATAAGGTGGCTATGGACTCTCCCCACTATTTCTTTCTCTCTGACTGGACAGGTAGCAGCCAAGAAATCCCATGAGATCTGACCATTTGCTTTGAAATGTAGCAAGTCTGTCATTTTGTTGATGGTTTAATTCTTTCTGAGCTCGCTAAATCATCACTGCACATTATATCAGCCGCAGGATTGGCAGGGTGTCCACTTCTGCAGAATGCATCTTTGTAATTTGGTAGTCCCGTTTGTGAAAATTGTTTCTAGTTAAAATCTGCCACTTATGGGATCTCAGTCTGTTACTGTACAGAATCACTAACACCCTGACTCAATGACTATCACAGGCTCATGGAATTTTTATCATCAGGAGGAACCATTACAACAACATTGTCTCATCTCAGGGATGACAGAACCCAAAGAACTTTAGATGATCATTTCTAGTGGTACACAGAACTCCTACTGGAGCTACAGCACGTATTTTATGCAACTAACTGGTATTGAACTGTGCAACAGAATATGATGGAGAACCCATCACATTCTTAGAAAAATTATTCCAATGGTTAATTAAACTATTTTTAAAATTTTGCTCTTGGCCTATAAGCACAGTGTCTGCTTTAGTTTTCCAACCTCATCAGGCTGTTCCAACATACAAATAAATAGACACTGAAATTATTTCCTAAAAACGTTATTGTAAGAGTCACAAATCAATGCATTTCATTACAGGCACTCAGTGTGATTTAACCAGCTGGCTGATGGCCCAAATTCCTGGTTCTGTACTTGGCTCTGACACATAATTTTCCCCTCCCATCGGCCAAGTCATTAGTGGTGCGTTTACACTGCAGTCAAAGCAGTGGCAGTGATGGGGAGTAAACATTCAGTGCTTGTTTTAATTGGGTGTTGCTAGGAATTTCACTCCAGCAAAATGGAGCACAATGCAGGATACAAACCTCAGCCCAGAAATGGACTACACTGTGCTTAACCTCCGCATTGCCATAGTTGGACTGATACTTCAAAAACAGTTCTTGTTTCCATACACTATAAAGTTGGGTCTTTGTAGTCATTCCCACAGATGCAAATCTACAGCACAGCTGATCCTTGTTGATGTTGGAATTAGGGCAATGGCAGTGCGAGACATTCTGTTTTGATAATGACAAAATTCAAGTATCTAAAATTAATCTGTGCAAGCACCACATCACATATGAAGGTGATCTTGCAGTCAAAGAAATGTTTTGTACGTTTTAAAGCACAAAAAAAAAAAAAAGTTGAAACAATACAGTTGAACTACACTGCACTTTGGTTTCACACATGGAAATGAGAAAGCCAAGCAATTGTTCTTTACTTCAATTTACCTTTTCCTCCATTTCACCATGGAATAAGCGGAGTTAGAGGAAGTCTCCTAAGATTATCTAGTCGATCTATCTGCATCAATATAACCTAAGCACCCTGAAGACCTTCAAGCCTACTGCTAAAATTTTTTTCAATCCTGGATTGAAGTCCCTCATAATAATTTTTTTCTGATCAAATCACAATAGAGAACAGAAAAGTTTTCCATCTCTGCTAAAGACCATGGTCTCCATTCCACATTCAATTTATTTATTCACATGGATTGTCCTCTCAAGGCTATTGGAACTACATGGTTTCCTAAAGTTATACTCACGTACTAGTATTTGAGGAACCAGGCCTCAAAGGAAGCCTCTAAGCTAGCAGGAGAGGTTTGGAAATCTAAAAGAGTGAGTAAGACAGGGAGTTAGCTTTTTTGAGGCGAGACGTGGGAGGTGTTTTTGTTCTTTAGCTATTAAAAACTCCTTGCTTTGGCAAGGAAAAAAAAAAAAAAGAGGGGAGAGAAAACTGGGAGAGGGAAAGATTAATGAATAGAGAGACAGCAAGGCAAGAGATGCAGCAAGCAGAGTGGTCAGAAGGCACAAGTGAGTTTCTGATGTGGCACACAAGCTTCCCTGATGGGGCAGAGATGGTAGCAAACACAGATCAGAGGAGTCAAAGTCTAATATGCTGTCTAAAGGGAATAATGCAGCCACCTTTCCTTACAGTCTTGAGCAGAGGGGTTTTGTTACAGTGGATGCTTTCAAGACCATGGTGCTAGATATTACAATTGCACCTTTTATGTTTCTGGATGTCCTGGTAATTATACAGGATTGAGAGCATCTCCTCTTTTTCTCAGATTTAATGAGGACTTTGGAATCCTTTCCATTCCTTCATGGCATTTTGCAGCTGTGGCTTCACAGACAGTCCTGCTGTCAAGTGCCATCTCCAGTGCTTATGAATCCTGTGTCCTTCCACACTGTGGTGGGCAGGATGCCAAAGCTGCCTGTGCCCCTGGGAGGAGACAGGTCAGGACAGAACAGCAGTGACACAAGTCTGGGGCCCCAGCCACGTGTCTTGGAGGCCCAGTGGGAGGAGGCAATGCCGAGAGCAGATTGTGTCACTGCCCTGGGTGTGGGATGGATGCCGCACGTGTGTGTCTGTGTGTCGTAGCCAGGGAGTTTCAGGGCACCCAGGCTTCCCTACATGTCCTGAAGGAAAGGAGTGCCCCAGCTGGTAAAAACACAAACACAAAATATTTTGGAGACAGCTAGCAGAGAAAATGGGTGTCTACCTCTCTTCTGCTGTTTCTTTGCTTGGCTTTTTTTCAGTTGAGGTTTGGGTTTATTCTTTTCTCTCTCCTCCTCCTCTCTCCGTACCTCCCTGTTTCTTCATGGCCAAGTTTCCGCATGCCTGGGCAACCCCAGTTCCATGCATAGAGTGACGACATCAGTTCCCAAGGGTGACCCTGGCCATAGGCAGGAGGGGTCCAGCAGCAGTGACAGCAACCTGGGTCAGGGGAGGCTGGAACAAGATGACCCTGCAGCCACAGTCAGGGGCCTTTGTGCAAGCACATTGTAATGTGGGTCTTAAATCATGTGCTCTTATTTCCATCAGACCTACAGTCCAAAAACAAAACAAAAAAAAGTTAAATAAAAACCTATCCTTCTAGCCCCCATTATTTTTTCTGAGCAGGCTCAAGCTGCAATAACTCAAAAGTTCATTATTTGGCCAACTTTGGGTGTGACTTTGTCTTAGACGACCCAAAATGTATTCCTGACAGAAAAAAAATGTAATTTATTTTAAATTATTCACCTCCATTATTCAAAAGGTGGTTTGTTGGATTTTTTTAAAATAAAAAGTAATCATAATTTTTTAAAAAAAAATGTGTATAAAACAGAATTTTCCCTTTCAGCCTCGTTCTCAGAAATTGCTAAGTGGTTTTGACTGAAATTATAAACAAAATCAAAAAGAACCCAATAAAACTACTGAAGCAATGAGCTAGAAGATGTTGGCTCCAAGTTAGAAGATGATGGCTCCAAGTTTGGCAAAGGCAAAAGCAACCAAAGCCAGACCTTGTGATGAAATGTGTCAAATGACTGTTATAACAAAGGGGCAACCCTACTAGCACTATCTTCTATGTTCTGTGCACCCATTAACATGCTAACCTCAACATTAGTCTTTCCCAGGTAGCCCAGGACTATAATTGCTGAGCTTTACAACTAAGTATTAAGCTTTGTGGCTAAACAGCTTGACTGAATAAGAATTATTTGCCATCACCTGAACAAGGTAAGCATGAATGAAGGAGAACATTTGGCTAGCATGTTACCACAGGCAGAACTTAAAGAAATTAGGTCAGCAGAATGGAAAGAAAACTTCAGAAACCTCTCTCAAACACTGAAAAGTAGTCCTCTGTGGAACACTTTCTCATGGGAAGTAAAGGATGCCAGACTGGATAATGCCCTGGAATATGTATTGCAGGCAAGAATCTTGCAGGAACTGGGCTAGGCTAGAATGAGATGATGTACTGGATGAGCTAGAAAGATTTTCCCATCTTTAATTTCTATGAGTTTTTTTTTTTCTTTTAAATTTGCTGTAGTTTGCATTGCTTGAAATTCCTTCATTCCAAATTACAGAATCTCTGACTGAGGCAAAATATGAGGCTGGGGCAAGAGAGGTGGGTGTGTTTCCTGGATGACACAAAGAAAAAAAAAAAAAAAAAAAAAAAAAAAAAAAAAAAAAAAAAAAAAAAAAAAAAAAAAAAAAAAAAAAAAAAAAAGAAGCCTCCAGCCTGGAAGAAGCTGTGAAACTAGAAAGACTGGCTGGAGAGAACAGGATTCCTCCTCAGATTGGAGGGGCTGTGTTCATGGGTGAGACACACTGAGGACACCAGGGTGAGGATTAAGGATTAGGTCAATGTTAAAGAGGGAGTTGTGGCACTGCTTAAGCGTGCTGCAATCATACACGGTCAGTCTTCAGCACTGGGTAAGAAGGAAGGCTCAGCTCCAGCTCTCTGCATGACTCTTCCCTGTTAGTTTTCACCCATGGATTTTTGAGTCATAAGAACATTTTGATTAGGTTCTTCTCCCTCACCCTCCTTCTCTTTAAAAGAAGAATTTTCTGTTTTGCTTTGGTTTGAACTCAGAATTTAGAGGGTTGGATTAAAACAGGGATTGCAGAACTGGTCTTTCACTCCAATCCAGTGCTGGACAATAAATATCCTTAATTACTCCCATCAATCCTGAAGATTCACACACAGCTTTACCAATGCACTGCAATCATGACTTTCAAAATCGCTAGCATTTCAGTTCATGACTGGATGCTGTCACAGGTCAGCCGCTCCCCTTTCAAAGCAGGTCACTGGCCTGTGCCACTGCCCTTTAACACTTCTGGTAAATCCGTGTTGCAATCTTAAGGAGCCCTAGAGCAATCTTAAGGATGCTAATGGGTACCTGCAGTCCAACCTGTATTGAGCAATTCTCAATCAGCCCTAGGAAAGTTCATTTCTCCTACTGTACCACATTTATTATTCCAGTCTTGGAACACCTCTTGGTTCAGGCTAACACAGCAGTCCTGGATAACACCTCCCTCTGCAATCATCATGCTCCAGGTTTGGTACAAAGGTGATGTGTGAAGCACAATATTGCTAAGATTTTCAATGAAACCGTTCTGGAACTTACCGGTGTTCCTTTCCACCCACAGTCTATTACAGTCTTTAAATGTGTGCTTCACAGCTTTGCTGGAGCAGATCTGCTGTTTCTCTCTCCTCATACATTAAAATCAATTTTATTTATTTATTTATTGTAATTATTAAATGAAAATTAAAATCTATAGTGTTTGAACTTCCCCACAGTCTTTCACGGCCATTTTTACAACTGATTTAACCTCTGGACTGAAGATCTGGAGACTGTTCTTTCAAAAGCTGTAATGAGGTCCTCAAGAGGCTTTGAGATCCTCTAGAACAGAAGAGCCACTGATGTCTTCCTGTTGTTGCTAAAGAAAAAACCTGTGGGTCACAGATCAAATCTGGTAAGGTACAAGGTGTCCCAGACACCTTGCTTCCTTGGAGATGTATCCCGAGAGTGTAGGCAGGCGTGCCAGACAAGCCATACATCCAATCTGACCTTGTTTATTGTATTTCCTAATGGGAAGATTACTTTACTATCCCTTCTCCACCTCCTCACTCCCAGGCTTTCACTGAGGTCCTGAGTCAGACACTCGGCTCACTAGCCCAAAATATACAGGCAGGGAAAGTGACTTGATGCCTGCAGGATCTTATCCAGCTTATTGCATCACTGCTTGGAAAATAGCCATGGCTTGAAATACCTATGTCCACCCCCAGAAAGCTTCTCTCTCTTTTTCTGAGCCCCCATAGCCCCTCTCAGCTACTCAGTTATGTGTAGGCGCTGAGACTTCCCACAGAAGAGAGCAGCAGGAAGTGCCACTTCAATCTCCTATCCCAGAGGCAGAGATTTAATCAAGTGCTTTCCACAGAGCTTAGGGCTCCTAGCAGTGATGACAGAGAATGATTCTCTTTATGATCATTAGGAGGTTCTCATAGAGGCTTTCCCCGCAGTGATCACACCCTTCTGGGATACAGGTGCATCTGCTGGACATGGCAGATACCTCCTCTGAGCCTGTGCACAGCATTCACCCTGGGGCTCTCTCCTGCCCACAGAGTGGACATGGTCTCTCTTAAATCTCTGTCTTTTTAGGGTGACATCCAACCTGGACTGAAAGACTTCAAATGACAAAGAATTTACTGTCCCTAAACTGTCCCACTGGCTAACCAACCTCACAGTTTGGAGACCACACCCTATTTCTAGATGGCATTCAACCATCACCCATTGAGGTGACTTCTCTATAACAAGCTGAGCAGTTCAAGCCGTGCACAAGCCCTGACAAGCAATTTTCTGTGTTGTTAAACTGTCAGCATGCTTCATGGCAAGATTTGGCTTGTGGCAGCTAGTACTCTGAACAACAGAAGGGTACTCTCCTAACAGCAGGGCTGAGTCTGACGACATGGGTCAGGGAATCATTCCTAACAGATTACTTGGGCAGTCTTCTTAAGGGGAGAAGAAGTTTTATTCAGATAGATGCTGTGCCACTTGCCCTCGGGTTCAGAGAGCTAGCTCTGGATCACTTTATTTACAAGTGTAGGTGTAACCTACATTTCAACAAGACCTTTTCTGCCAGCATTGTTTACTATTAGAAATCTATCTCCCAAATGAAATATTTATAGAGTTTGATTAAGTAAATTCTTAACTTTCTCTTATATAAACTACATTTTGACTCCTTTCCAGTTTTTAGTATCCTTTGTGAAATTCAAACAGGAAAACAGAAGACAGTACTCCAGCATGATCTCACCAGTCATGCCTGTATTCGAGGTCCTTCCCAGCTTGCCTTCCTCTTAGGAGCGTAGCACAAAGCATAAGTCCCCCTGTGTACCTCATTTCCAGTGTCAGGAATCATACAGATGTGGGCCAACTGGATAACGTCTCCAAGCTACTGTCACATCCAAAAACACATTTTGCTTTAAGAAGATAGCCATAGCTTTTTATTGTTTAAATGCACCTAAGAGACCCATCTGTGCAGTTTGAACTGACCTTACTGTTGTTATCCTCCTCCCTATTATTTATGTGACATGCAAATATGCCAGAAATTAAATTTTCCTGTAAATGAGTTCAGTACTATCAGGCTAAAAGTTTACATCCATAGGAACCCCACTAGAAGCACTGGATGATAACAGAGTCTCCCCATTAGGTGCTTTCTGAAGTCTGATCAGTGATACTCTTTCCAGCGATGCAACAGAGATGGTGTTGGGGTTTTGCCTCTCACTCTGCTATCCACCAGAAGGCTTCCGGATCATAGCCCATGGGCTCTTGTATGCCACAGTCTTGATCATTATATCAAAAATAACTACGACTCAGTCTCTCTGCCTCTTGTCTCTAGGACAGAAGCAAGGCTCAGTCATTTCTTCACAGGGGTGTTGGTAAGGCCAAATCAGGGAGCCACTGCAGGACACTTGGTGATACAAGTTAGGTGAGCACGTAGACAGAGTTGCCCTGTCACTACACCTGCACTCATTGACTTGGGGATACACCGATGCGAGCTTTGCATTGTTGCAAAACAAATACTACAGAGTTTCAGCCTCACCAGCCCTTAGGTGTGACACAGCTGTCACTGTGCCTCAGCACACTTGTCACTCCCTTGCTAGGCAACCATCACAACATGGTAATGGCCTGTCAGTATACCTCAGGAAGGTCACAAGGCCGAATCTTCAGCAGCAGTCTTCAGGACTTCCTTTGTAGAGCTCCCATTGGCCAAGTAGCCAAGGAGAGATTCTCTTCAGCAAGCAGTATTTGCCTGAATAATAATTAAAAAAAACCAAAAGGGACAATAAAAGCCTCAGCCTGCTTTGCAAACACAGGTGCAGTTTGCAACTATGAGCCTAATTTCCCAGCCATTAGAATGCGTTTTTCTCCATATCTGTCCCTTTTTTTTTTCCCCCAGACTGCACTCCCTGTAACATGGGCAAAGTTTTAGGGCCTAAATCCAGCCCCCTTGGAAAACACCATACTTGCCCCACTGGGAACTTATTGTCAGTGAAACCACTTCCCCCTGAAGTATTACCCCTGACTAGTAACCTCTACTGGGGCACTTGGAGGGACAAGACTTTGCCTTCAGCAGAGAGCAAGGTGGCATTAAGTGCTGAGTACTAGATAAAGCCAGGAAAGCAGGAGTCTTATTGTGCTAACCCTTATCTCCAGAAACACCTTTGACATGCAGAATGTTTGTTCAAAAGTGATTACCTGGGTGGAGAGGTTATTGTTGCATAAATTATTTACTTTTAAAACCACAGTTATTTGCCTCCACCCTTCTCACCACTGCCCTGTGTGCCCCAGCACTAACACACCTTAGCATTTGGGAACACTGGGAAGGACTATGAAGACCAGTAGGAGTATGGCTGCTCCAGGATGCAAGGGACTCCCTGGTGCTTGCCTGATGCAAGTGCTCCCTGGCAAGGGACACAGATGTTCACTGGAATCAATCATCATCACAAAAGCAAAAAAGTCAGCTGCCTCTGCTGTAAGGGCTACTGGACAGAGTAGCCCCAGGGGAGCAGGGAGCTCCCAGGAGTGATGTGGAGTAAGACCAAGCCTGGTAGAAAGGCATCAATTCCTTTACCTTTGTCTTTCCCTGCCTCTGCCAGGTCAGAGGCCAGGGTGAGTGTCAGCTAATTAAGAGCCCTTGAGGACACGTTTTTGTGGTGAATATGGTGGTGGTGCTAGGTTGGACTTGAGGTCCGTTCCAACCTTAATGATTCTATATGAAATAACACAGTCTTACACAGACCTCAGGCACATTGGGCATGTATTCCCTCCCATATCTGCAGGTGAGAAGTAAATCTGGCTCTCTTCTCCTAATGCTCTGTGCATTTGAGACACTCAGCACCATTCCTTAACAGCTGCCTGAAAGGAGCAAGGAGCAGAATTGAATGGAAAGGAATGGGTTTGGATATACTGGTGACTTTGCCACCACCACTGCACTGATAAGAAACACCTCAGCGTGGAGAGGAGAGATGGAAAATCAGCACTGGATAACCGCTTAGAAGGGAGCCTGTGTTCCCTGAGATCATTGGCAACACTTGCATTGTTTTTTTGTGGTGCAGGGTCACACCCATAGACTTCATCCCAGACAAAGTAAATTCATTTCCTGGCCTGCAGTGTGTTCTGCTATGTCCAGTCTAGTTTCGGAGATCAGAACTGACAGGCTTCCAATACTGGGTTTCCCTTGGGAAGCTATTCCACACACTAACAAAAGTCAGTTGCTAGCAAAGATTTCCTGATATTCAACTGAAAATTTCCTTTCTTTCCCTTACAGCAGCTATTTTCTTTTGGATCTTCTCCCTTAAGCAGTGTGTTCCACTTGCCTCTGTCCTTTCAAGACAAAGTTTCATCACCATGTAATCAAGTCCAGCTGCTCAGAAGAACTACTTGTCACAGTACTGCCCTGCCCTGGTTCATTGCACTCTCAAAAGGAAGCACGCTGCTTGCAGTGCTGGGAGCTAGAGCCAGATTTTCAGAATTATTAGGAAACCACAGTTTTAGAGCAATCTGTAGGGGCTACAGCTGTGACCATCTCCAACTGCCCACAGCAGGCAAAGAGGCTACAATCCAAGGGGACAGAATGGGTTGCCTCTTGCTGCTCCTGA
>NW_020955601.1:370959-373677 GCF_003031625.1 Empidonax traillii | reverse complement strand
AAAAGGAAGCACGCTGCTTGCAGTGCTGGGAGCTAGAGCCAGATTTTCAGAATTATTAGGAAACCACAGTTTTAGAGCAATCTGTAGGGGCTACAGCTGTGACCATCTCCAACTGCCCACAGCAGGCAAAGAGGCTACAATCCAAGGGGACAGAATGGGTTGCCTCTTGCTGCTCCTGATGACAGCCTTATCACCAGAAACAGAATAATTGAGGTGTGAAGTCACCATCACATGTCTAGAAATATTCCCCAAAGTATCCAAACTGAAGAGAAATAAGAAAAGAAAATGCTTTTCTGTCAGGTCAATCACTGTACTCTGAAACAGGCACCCGGATCTCTGTGATAGCCACATAGTGAAGACTATTGCATTTCAGCATCACAGTGATCTCTAAGGACAGTGATGGCTGATTATATTTCCAACCAACACCTAGTATGTTGGGGCATCAGCTTCTCAGCACTGCCAAAGGGCAGATAACAGTAATGATCATTAGTAATAATATGGTTTGGTTTGTTTGCTCAGACTGTTAGAATAAGGTGTCAGTAAGAATAATGAGCATTTTGCTTGCCCTTTATAGCAGTGCAAATTTAATCACAGTGCTGCAAAGGTGTTCATTTGGATAAATGAAGCCATAGAATCACTAGCTTTAGGCACAAGCAGCCATATTCCCCAAAATACAAGTCTATTCCAGATGTTCTGGTGACTGCATCACACAAAGAACAATTCTAACCTGAGAAAAGAAAAAAAATAGTCCCTCCCCAGAGCTATTAACCCCTTGTTCCCTCAGCAGACTTATCAGGGAAATAGTCATAATATGTGAGTCAAACTGAGGTAGCATGTAGACCAAATATGGCCCAGATGTGTGCAGACCATTAAATTACATTACATTTACAGGGCAGCCTAGAAAGCTAAATTGAGTCAGACAAGTACCTATAAAACTATGTCATAGTTTAAGTCACTCTTGTTCAGCACTTTTTTACTACCGTCTCAACTATGACACACGAGCTGAACACTGCCTGTAGTTGTATGACGTGAAACAGGACAGCATAAATCATGCCCTGCAACAGTTAACTTTTCAAAAGGGGAATGAAAGGATGACTTTAATCTCTCAGGGGTTGAGGATTAGAAAATTGATACAGCTCTACTATAATATATTCTTTCAGCTTTTGAGTGCATGTATATACACAATACATCTATTCTTTTCAGAATAAGGCTCACTTACTTTAAGAGTAAAAATTCAACAACCAGCCACGAACAGTTCCCAAATTATACTAACATAGAATACAGCCTCTCTAGTCCGTTCAGATCTGCAATGCAAAGAGGAACATCAAGGTGGATATTTCCAGGCAAGCAGGCTCACAATATGAGTGCAACAGTACCTTAGTGTGATGCCAGAAGTTAAGGTAGTTGGACCCATTCAGGTCCCAGAGATCCAATACAAAGTGAAAAACCTGAGGCTATTGCACAGCCAAACCAGTGGATTCCCACAGGAAAGGCACAGGAAGCTGCTGGCCCTTATCAGAACATAAAAGCAGACAGAATCCCATTGGGAAATAAACATGACATCCCCCTCACTTCTTTTTTTTTTTTCTTCTTCTTTATTATTTTAAGGAAAAGACACACCTGTTTCCTCTGTGCCAGGCCTTAAATTCCAGACCACCAGCTCAATGATCTTTGTCCTATTAGTCATGACAGGGGCATTTATGACAATGATGAGTGTGGTTGTAAGCATTGTAAAGCACTCAATAATGCTGTCATAGAAGAAAGGCTATACAGGCTAAACAAACCCAGTGATAACAACTAAGGCTCTGTTCCAAGGTATTTAAAATAAAATTACAAATTATTCACCTTCCTGACAAGCAGGGGGTCAGATTACAGCAATTTACTCTAACTCAGCAAGGAGGATGCAAGAAACATAAAGTTTTATTCTTCAGGGGTGAGAAAGTTACCAGGAGCCTGAGTGAGCTGCTCTACAGACAAAATGCAACCCACAGGCCACTGGCTGGACCATTTGGACAAAATCAGTTCTGGATATTGGAACCTATGCAATGCTGGAGACAACTTCATTTAACTGTTGCTGACTTAGACCTTAAATCTACCAAATCCAGGCACTCAAGAAACTGAACACAGATGCTTGTGTGTTGTTCAGTTTCAGGGGATTTGAGGGCTGCATAGAAAAAACAGAGTTAGTGCATGGGGAAGGTTGAATCTATTCACACCAGTGGAGGATAGGGTGCAGAAGAATAAACACCCCTTTCTGAATTGCTTTCAGTGTGCATATTTGGAGATCTCAAAACTAGGAAGCCCTAAACCCAAATAATAATTTTCTTGTGGGAAAGAAAGTCTGGAAGTTTGGCACTTGGAAAAGGATGTAAGGGTCACAGGTTTCTTCACAGGCTCCCCTCACAAAGCCTCCTTCTGCCATGCCTGCAACAGAGCATTTAGACAGAAGGTTACATGGATTGCACTGTCACTGCAGAGACGCGGGTTCGATTCCCGGTCGGGGCCCCTCCCCGGGCAGATGGAGCTCGTTAGCCCGTAAGGCAATCCATCTACGTCCTGAGGACCTCGCTGCCACCGTCCAAGCGTGCTTGGCCCCGGCAGATGAACCTCAGGATTAAAGGGTGGGCTCAGTTCCGCGCACACTGTGTCTCACCTAAAAAATCCAATGCGCAGGCTGGAAGGTGGAAAGACCTTCCCCGGTTCTTCGTTCGCGAAGAG